>NW_020943070.1:2468275-2472674 GCF_900497805.2 Vombatus ursinus | reverse complement strand
GAGAGAGAAAGAGAGAGAGGAGAAAGAGAGAGAAAGAGAGAGAGGAGGGAGAGAGAGAGAAGAGGGAGAAAGAAAGAAACAGAGAGGGGGAAGAAGGAAAGAGAGAGGAGGGAGAGAGAGAAAAAGAGAAAGAAAGAGAGAGAGGAGGGAGGGAGAGAGGAGGGAGAAAGGGGGAGAGACAGAGACAGAGAGAGAGAGACAGAGAGAGAGACAGAGAATATATGAGTACTTCACCTAGGGACCTAGGGTGGATAGGGTAAGGCAGGGCACAGTAGAGTCAGGGAGAGGATCACAAAAGGCTTTCCTGTGCTGAGTTTTGAAGAAAACTGGTGATATTCTGAGAAGACAGGGATTCCAGGCCTGAGAGGCCATTTGTGGAAAGGCTGAGCCTGGAGACAGAATATTCTGCTTGCAGAATAGGCTGGGGAGGCAGTTTATCTGGAATGAACAGTCCATGATTTACAGTGATTTTATATTAAGCCTGAAAATGTGGGTGGGAGCCCTTATTTTATTCTCTTTGAGCCTGTTGCCTCACACTGGGCTTCTGGTTCCACCAATGTAAAATTAGGGGACTGGACCCGGTACTCTGATATTCTATGTTCTAAGGTCCTTTCCAGCTTTGACTTGAGTATTCTACGCTCTAAGGCAAGAGTTCCTAATCCGGGGTCATGGCTTGTTTTCTAAAAATGCATTTGATAACTGTATTTTAATATCATTGGTTTCCTTTGTCATTTTATGCATTTTATTTCATACATTTAAAAACATGGGTCCTGAGAAGAGGTCAATGTGCTTTATAGATTGCAAAAGAAATCTGTGACACAAAGGTTTAGAGCCCCTGATATAAGGATCTAGCTGTGACATTTCCATTTCCTTTTTCTTTCTTTTAAAAATATTTTTTATTTTTATTTTCAATTCTAGAATCTCTCCCTGTCTCCACTTTGGCACCACCCATTATAGGCAAGAAATATAATATTCATTATATGTACGAAGTCATGCAAAACATACTTCCACATTAGTGATGTTCTGAAGAAAGAACAGTACAAATATGCTTTAGTCTACACCCTGGGGCCGTCAGTCCTTGACCTGGAGGTGGATAGTATTTTACATTATGAATCTTCTCTAGTTGTGGTGGGTTGCTGTACTGATCAGAGTTACTAAGTCTTTCATGTTTGATTGCCTTTACAAAGCCAAGGTCCCTTACTACATCTGGGGTCATCTCCAGTCATCGTGATCTACATCTGGCCACTGGACCCAGGTGGTTCCAGAGGAGAAAGTGAGGCTGGTAACTTTGCACAGCCCTGCCTCACTTCAATCCAATTCACTTGCAAGTCATGGCATCATCTTCCTGATGTCATGGTCCTTTTCAAGAACAAAGGACAAATAACAACAACCACCTCTGAACCAGGCACTGTGCTAGGCACTGGGGGACACAGAGACAAAAATGAGACAGTCCCTGAACTCAATGAGCTTCCATACTATTGAGAGAACAGAGACCTATCAAAGTCAATACAAAGTACATTCAAAATAAATACATCCATCAAGCAATCAATGAGCATTTATTAAGCACCTACTATGTGCCAGGCATTATACTAGGGGCTTATACCAAGACAACAATGAGACAGTCCCTGCCCTAGAGGACTCCATTCTAATAGGTAGAGAGAGCATGCCACCTCTTAAGGCAAGTTTTTCAAGATCTCTGAACCTGCTTCCTCTCTAAAATGAGAGAGTTGGGCTAGATGACCTCTGAGTTCCCTTAGATGTTAGATCACATAACTTATGTGGTCCTGTGGGGCTTCCGCAGCAGCGCAGTGGAGAGAACTGGGGCCTGCCCTAGGATGGCAGCTGTGGGAATAGAAAGGAAAATCTATTTTGAATAGACTGATGTGACCTCATCATTGTGGGTTTCCTACATCTCTCCAACCCATGCAGAAGATAACTCATCTTTGCCCGCTTGTTCCGTGGGTGAGATGCTCTTGTCCATGTCATCCCAGATGTCCTCCACAGGGGGCTGAAGAGACATTTCATGGAATAGTAAGAAGGAAGAACAGCTAGAAATTAGTGAGTCAGTGTGTACGTGTTTGTTGGGCGGGAGGAGGGGAAGGAATTTGGTGACAGGAGAGAAGATGAAAATGAGTATGGATGCTGATCCTGGGCCACCAAGGAGGATGGTGGTGCCATGGAGGGACACCGGGAAGAGTGTCAAGAAGTCTAGAAATGAGGAAACCAGTTACTCAATCAACAAGCTTTCCTTCAGCACCTCCGTATATGCCAGGTACATTACTTGGTATTGGAGACAAAAGGGGAAACAGTCCCACGCTCAAGGAGTTTACATTCTAAGAGGAGAGAACACATAATAGGGAAATATATAGAAAAATACAAAATAAGCAATAAATAAAATAATATATATGCAAAATAAATTCGAGGTTGTGGGTGGGGGAGGAGCATAAATCAGGAGAAGCTTCTTATAATGGGGTCTTGAGTCTTGAAGGAAATCAGAGATTCTAAGAGGGGTGAGAGCATTCCAGGAATGGGGCGTGGAGTTTGGGGATTGAGTGTCCTGTGTGAGGAACAGAAAGTCGGGAAAGTCTGGTCTTTTTGTTTTGTTTTGTTTTGTTTTTGGTGGGGGGACGGGAGAGATGAGTTGAATTTGCTCCTGGACACTGCAAAGAGATGAGGCCTGGGGGAAAAGGGATGGGGTATATTTTAGGGAAAGGGAGATTGCTCCAGGGTGTCCTGAGATGGAGTGTTAGGTTTGGAGTCAAGCTGGTCTGGGTTCAGATCCTGGCTTTGCTACCTACTGCATGCGACCTCAGCAAGTCTTTCACTTTGTGACCCTCATCTGTAAAATAAGGGGGATGGGGTGGACCAGGTGAGAGCTCAGGGCTTTTGCAGTTCTCTCCCCATTTCCTCTCCCGACTAGACTGTGTGCTCCTTGAAAGCAGAAGCTGACTTGTTATTCGATTTCTACGCTCAAGGCTACCACGGCACTTGGCAAACAGAAAGCACTTAATAAATGCTTTGAGATTCATCCATTCATTCTACGAGTGGGCCTAGACCAAGCTGCGCGGTCAGTTTCTGCTCACAGCCTCAGGCTGCCCACCATGCCCCGCTCCCCAGTTCTGGAGTCTTAGTCCCCCCAAACCCCAAAGCCTTACTTCCCTCCCCTCCCTCCCCCGACGAAGGAAAGGGGCAGGGGCTCTCTTCCTTGAGGGTCCTAAGGGCAGAATCTCAGGACACTGAGTCGCTTCCAAACACAGTCCGCAGCTCCTGAGGGCAGAGAAGGGCAGTGGCTATTCCCAGGGCACACGGCTCTTAGTAGAAGACTCCTAAATAGATTTCATCTCGCTCGGCCCTTTTATTTCCGCATAAATGGCCTGCCCTGCCCAACAAGGCTTAGAGAGGCCAGAGCTGAAATGCTAGCCCAGGGCCCACGAACTCCCAAACCTCGCGCTTTTCCCGCAACACCACCCTAACCCTAGCACCCGGCCTGGCACATAGAAAGCGCCTAATTAATGTCTGTGGAATTGATTTCAGCCTAAGTGGCGCAGAGGGCAGACCCCTAGCCAGCTCTTCCTCTCCACCGGCCCCCCTGCCCCCAAGCAAAGGCAACGAGGGAACCAACCAAATTACTGCAAGCACAGAGCTTCAGAGCAGCGAAGGCGACCCCTGCCCGGCTTTCTCCAGCCTCCTCCCCGCCGCCCCCCCCATCCTGGAGGCGGGGTTGGAGGGAGGGGGCCGGATCGTCCGGAGAGAGCGCTTCCTCCTCCCCGGGCAGACCTGGGGCCAGGCGGGGAGGTAGCTCGCGCGGGTCCGAATGGTTACCTAGGGCAGACCCTCCCCCAAACCCACTCCTCTTTCACCAGCAGTCTCTCTAGCCTCGTTCTTCCCCCGCCGAGCCCCCTACCCTGACCCTCCGCCCCCCTTTCCCTTTTCCCCCACACAAGGCATTCCTTTGTATACCCTCCACTCGCGGAGAGTGTGGGGGGGTGGAGAGTAGAGAAGGAGGGAAGGGAAAGAAATGGGGAGGAGAGACAAGTGGGGAAGGGAGAAAGGGAAAGGGAACGTGCTCCGCTTCCCCTCCAGCTACAGGGGACTGGGGGGGGGGGAGGCGCCGTAGGGGGGCTGGGAGGGATTGTAGCCCGAGGCAGGAGATACCTGCGCACACCCACAGGCCGGGCCAGGGGGCGGGGCTGGGATGGAGGAACAGGGGGTGGAGGGGAGGAGAGAAGAGGCGGGTGAATGGGGTCGGCGGGAGTGAGCGCCTAGCTTGGAGACTGAGAACGGACTGGGAAGGACGTGCCTCCCACCCCCACCCCCTGCCCGCGCGCCCGCCAGCCGGCTCCCCCCATCCTTCCCTCTTTCCCTCGCCGCGCACCCGCACCCTCACCCGCACCGCACT
>NW_020943070.1:2452786-2468265 GCF_900497805.2 Vombatus ursinus | reverse complement strand
TCTTTCCTCCGGGTCCTTGCTCCTGCCCTGGCCTCGGTTCCGCCCCCTCCCCACCTTGTCCCGGTCCCCAGCCGGGGCGGAGGGGTCGCTCCGTCCAAGGGTTGGTGTGGGAGCCCACCGCCGGGCTCCCCGGGAGGGGGCAGCCCCGAGATGCCAGGGGGCGGCCGCCGCCGCCGCCGGAGCCGGCCATGGTGGGGCGAGGAGAGGCTGCTGCGGCGCCGGGTCTCAGCATCTCCCCGCCCGGGGCCCGGGGCGCCCAGGAGCCGCCGCCTCCGCCACGGCCGCCGCTGCAGCTGCTGAGAGCCGGTGGGCGATGGGTGAGTGCCAGGCGGCCGCGTGCCGCCTTCCTAGCTCCCCCCCCCCCCCCCAGGGCGCACGGACGCCGCATCCTCAGCTCCTCTCCGGAGCTTTCTAGGCCTTCCAAACCCCACCTTCAGTCTCCCCTCTCCTTCACTTGAACCCCCGCCCCCAACCTCCCTCATCCTCCCTTCAAACCCTTGGACCCCGATCTCCTTTCTCCATCGCCTCCGGGCCTCCTAGGCCTTTCATCCCCCTCCCCCCTTAAACCTCCCTGCAGGAAGCTCCCCACCTCTTCTATCTTCAGCCCTTTCCTTCTTACCTTCCTACACCAGGAAGCCTCCTACCGAGTCCTAACCCTCCTCAAGTCTGTCCCCTCTTGCCCTCCCTCACCTGGGCTGAGGGGTAGGGGTGCTTGGGTGTAGGGAAGGGGAATTGTGATTTCTCTCTCAGGTGTTGGATGCAGAGGGGACCATGGGGTGAGGAATCATCCACTTCAAGTCAGACTGCATTTCCCATCCCCCATCAGCTCTTACAACAGCTGAGACAACCCCCCCATCTCCCCCTCCCCATGGAGGGAATGGGGAGGGAAGCCTTCAGTCCCTTAGCAGAGATCACCTCCCCATGAGCCCCCCTCCTCAACAGCCTGGCTAGGCTGTCTGTGTGACGGGCCTCTGTGCAGACCCTGGGATTGAGATGAGGAAAGCGCCTGGAGCTTGAAGTGGGGGATGGGGGAAAGATTTCTTTGCCCTTAGCCCTTCCCCATCTCCTCCCTCTGGCTCCGTCCCCCACCATAATGCTGGTTGATGCAGTAGGAAACCCATCTGCTTGGCACCCTCCCCCCCAACTCCCCCCCACCCAGGGCACTGGATGGGCATGAGTGCCAAGCTTGCAGCAGCCTGGGGGGGAGGGGGGAGAGATGGCTGTGGAGGGCCTTTGCTGAGGGGGAGGGGGGGAAGGCCAGGGATGTAGAGGTAAAAGGGAAACCTGGCCTCTCCGGGTCCCACCTCATCTTCCATACTAAAGTGGGCCCAAGGTTCCTTGGGTCTGCAGTCCTGTAGCTGCTTCTGGGGAATTGGGGTGGGGTGGGCTGAGGGAGTAAGTGACTGTGTGTGTGTGTGTGTGTGTGTGTGTGTGTGTGTGTGTGTGTGTGTGTATGTGAGAGAGAGAGAGAGAGAGAGATGTCTGCATCTGCAGCTGACTCTCCTGTGAGATTAGTGATTTTCACCATTCCCAAGGTTGGGCCTGGATCCCCCCTTTCCCCCATCCCCCTCTCCAATCCTTGTGTCCATGGAGGAAGGGCCAGGAAGGGAAGGGAGAAGAGAGTGGAGAGTCCAGTTCTGGAGAGAGAGAGAAGCCCAAGGGACGTCTGCAGGAGGTTGCTTGGGAGGACAATCCAGGCCCCCAGTTTTTGACCTTTACGTAAAGATAGAGAAACCCTTACAGCAGGAAGCCCAAAGCTTGTGACATCAGCCCAGAACAGCTAGGGGAAAAGAGGACAGTCAGCTGTGCCCGGAGCTGGCCTCCCTCCCTCTCCAGCTAAGACTGCCTGGGCACATCTGGCTTCAGAGCCAGAATTTCTTCCCAGGGAGCCCCAGAGCCCCAGAGACAACCCATGAAAGCTGAGCTCTCCGATTTTTAGGATCGGTACCCCTGAAAGCACCACTCCCCCAATCTCCAGAAGCCCAATGACAGTTTCCACTGGCATCAAGAACCATGAAGGGCTCCAAGTTCCTCTCCTTCTCTCCCACTCCAGCAGTCCTGTGCAGCCCCTGTTGAAATCAGATTCTGCCCCTCTACCCATTCCCTGCTCCAGATGGGGCCAGGTAGGAAATCCTCCCAAAAGGGGACTGACTCTTCTCTGACTTGACCCTTCCCCAGCTCTACCAAAAGCCCCAAGCTAGCCATTCTGCACCTCCACTCATAGACACCAGTGGGATCCCAGGATCCTCAAAAGGATCTCGGAGGTCTGCACAGAACTGGAAAGCCCTCTGACACCTACTGAATGAGGGAGTTAAACTAGATGCTCTATCTTGGCTGTACTAGATCTTAGGGGGCTGTGCTCCCTGACACATCTGGTCACCCAGCCTGTGCTTGGAGACTGACAGTGATGGGGAACTCATTACCTTTCTAGACAGCCCATACTATTTTTAAACTTGTTTTTATTAGGAAGTTTTTCTCCCAATATTGAGCTTAAAACTCTGCAACACCCTCCCTGTCTTCCCCTCCTCATCATTCATTGCTTCTAGTTCTGCCCTCTGGAGATTTAATAGAAAAAGAAAAGAGAATATGGGGGAGAGGAGTGGGGAGAAACTGAACCTTTGATTTCATTGATAGAAGAAACTCCCAGGTGAGGAAATTCTCTCCAGAATTGAGTTCACCATGTAGTCTTTTGTGCTGCAACTTATAGGCTTAGAGTTTCCTAAAGCCCTGAGAGGTTAAGACACTTGACCAGGATCACACAGCCAAGGTGTGTCAGGGCTTGAACTCAGGGTCATAGTTTGAGAGCCGGAAGAGACTTTGGAGTCATCTAGTCCAAGCGTTTAGTGTGGATTCAGAGAATCAGTTTTAACTTCTGGGATTCTGTTTCTGAGCATGATAACAAGAGGACAGGTGGTGGCACCATGGCTAGAGCTTTGGGGCTGGAGTCTGGATGACCTGAGTCCTTATCTGGCCTCAGATATTTCCTAGCTGTGTGATCTTGGGCAAGTCCCTTACTTTCATCTGTCTCAGTTTCCTTATCTTTAAAATGAGGATAATAGCACCCATCTCATGGGGTTGTCATGAAGCTCAAATGAAATAATTGCAACAGTGCCTCGCACACTTTAAACATGAGATAAATTCTAGCTATTATTATTATTATTATTAATCACCTCATGGTTAGAAGCTGCATGTTGGTGTGTGGGGGCCAAGTGCCTGGACCCTTAGAAGTCAGAAAGACCTGGGTTTGTCCCGGGCTACTATGTTCTCACCAAAGAGTATTTATTCCCATCGGGAAAGGAGACAGACGGCTCTACTGAGGTAATTAAAGCAACTTTCCCTGTGTATTCAGGAAGCTTATTAACCCTCCAATCGGTCTGAGTCCTTGAACAGGGTTGGCCCTGCCCTGGGTGCCGTAGGGGGAAGTAAAGAGGAAACACCCATTGGCATTTATACTGCAGAGCACTTTGCAAACTTCCCCCAGAAGTTTGATTCGAACATGGGTTCGAATCTCATCTTTACTGCTTACCTGTGTAACCTGGGGCAAGTACCTTCACCTCCTGGGCCTCAGTTTCCTCTTCTGTGAAATGAGGGGGTTGAGCTACATGGCCTCTTAAGAAGCCTTCCAGCTCTGTTAGGCTATGACTTGGCTTCTAAGGTCCAGGTCTAGACCTCGGGTCCTTTGGGCTCCGTGGACTGCCACAACAGTCCTATGTGGCCAAAACACTCCCATCTGGCAGGGACTGCTATCCCTGTTCTGTTATTAGAGATCTGAGGCTCAGAGAAGAGGGGCCTTGCCCAAGGTAGCCGGAGCTAGGAATTGCAAGGTGGGTATTCCTGCCCCCTGCTCTGATGCCCCAGTTGGTTCTGCCCTCTAGGAACTCAGGATCTCAATGGGGATCTTGGGACTTACACTCAATCTTCCCTTCCTCCTAGATGATGCCAATACAGATGGTGAGTGAGATTGTCAGTTCAGAGAAGGGAGTGAGCAGTGTGGGCTGGGGTTAGTCAGGAAGGCTTCCTGGAGGGGGAGGCAGAAGGAGGCAACATTTGGAGGTGGCAATGAGTGTGCTATGATATGTTCTGGGGACAGTGAGAAAGGCAGGCTGACTAAAGGACTCAGAAGTTGTGATGAGAAATCTAGGTAGGAAAGAAACCCAGAAAACCCTGCTAGGGTGGGACCAGACAGGCTGTGGAAGCCGCGCAAAAGATTGTGGAAAATGGGGAGCCACTGAGTGATCTAAAGCTGGTAAGTGATCAGATTAAAATCAATGTTTTAGGCCGATGAATGTGGGAAAGGATTAATGGTAATTAGAATTTATATAGCATTTTAAGGATTACACAATATTAACTCATTTGATCCTTACAACAATCCAGGGAAGGAAGTGCTATTATTAGCTCCATTTTACAAATGAGGAGACTGAGGCAGGCAGAGTTTAAGTGACTTGCCCAGAGTCTCACAGCTAGTCAGTGACTGAGGGTGGATTTGAACTCAGTTCTTCCTGAGCCCAGCCCCAGCACCATTAGGAAGATCCTGTATGAATCTAGGGAGGAGGTGGAGGGTCTGTGGTGGTGGCAGATTACAGTTCAATTATGAGGAAAAAGAGGGTGACTAGGACGTTTTGCTGTGGGAGAAACCCTTGAAAGAAAATAATGAAAAGTCTTAGGGGAAACATATGGCCGTTGTCAAGGGAGAGGAGGGCTTGTCTTCTTCTTGCTTGGCCCCAGAGAGAACTCGGGCCAGTGGGGGGAAGTGCTCGAGAGGCATCATGGGAGTGGACTTGACTTTGTAGTCGTGGACAAATCCTACACCTACACAGAGCCTCCATGGAATTTCCATGCGGCATAAATGACATTTAGACATAGCTCCCGAGTACAAAAAGACCTCCAAGAGCATCTAGTACAAATCCCTCATTTTGCAGATGAAGCAACTGAGGCCCAAGGAGGCAAAGTGACTTGGCCTGCGTCACACAGGTAGCTGGGAGGTAATGAGGTCCCCGTTATTGAATAAAGTGGTCCTTTGGAGACTTGGATATGCACCCAGTGGGATACTGGAGAGAGGAATCCTGCTCAGTAGGACCCCTAGGGGCCTTCCACCTCGCATGGAAGGATGTTGACCAATGGAAGTGCATCTGAGGGACGGAGGTGATGGGAGTGAACACCAAAGGAATCACTGGAGGAAGACAAAATCCAGCAGACTGGAAAGAAGGCTGGAGTCAGGAAGGGCGTGATAGCTAACTAAGGGCTGTCCTAAAGGAGAGAAAGGGTAACACTCTCCATGTGACTTCAGAGGGAAAATGAGACCAGGGAGTGGGTGTTAGGGAGGTAGATTTCAGTTCAGCAGAAGGAAGAACTTCCCCCAAATGCACCAAACTTTCTTCTGAGGTAATGAGCTCCCTGTAACTAGGTGTTCAAGCAGAAGTTGAATGACTAACCATAGGGATATTGTAATAGATGCCCCTGCATCAGGTAGGAGCTGACAAGTTGACCAAGCCCAAAAGGTAGTATGGAGTATCAGATAGCTGTATTTGGTCTCAAATACTTAATAGCTGTGGAGAGCTCTACGTGGTCCAGTGGATAAAGTGCTGGACCTGGAGTCAGGAAGACCTGGGTTCAAATCTGACCTCAGACATTTACTAACTGTGTGACCCTGGGCAAGTCACGTCACTCTGTCTGCCTCAGTTTCCTCATCTGTAAAATGAGCTAGAGGAGGAAACGGCAAACACTCCAGTGTCTCTGCCAAGACAAAGAGTCAGACACGACTGAACAAGTGTAGCTGTGAGTAAATCGTTTCCTCTCTCTGGGACTGTCCTCAGAGCTGAGGAGTCACAAAGCTGGGGGAGGGACCCTGAATTCCTGGCTCCTCCCTAGCACTTCCATGAGTCCCTTGTTGGGCTTGCTGGGGTTCATGCACATACTAGTTTTCTCTCCCCTGTACGGAAGAGCGAACAGGCTTCAAGGAAGTTGCGTTCTAGCTCAAGGGTAGCTCCGTATTTGTGTTGTGGTTTGCAGAGGAATTAGGGAGGCAATGGGCATTATTAGGTGTGGGGAATGAAGAGGATATGGGACAGAAGATGAAAGAATAAGAGCTGGCATTTATATGCGAAAACATCGTCTCTCTGTTAATTTAGTTAATCTTCACAGCAACCCTGGAAGGGAGGGGCTGCTATTATTCCCATTTTGCAGATAGGGAAACTGAGGCCGAAAGAGGTTAAGTCACTTGCCCAGGGTCACATGCCTAGTGAGTTTGAACTCAGATATTCTTGACAGTAAGTCCAGTGCCCTATCCACTGCACCATCTTGCCATATTAACAGCTAAGAGGCATATAGCACTATAACTCTCCCCAGTGTACAGATGAGTCAACTGAGACTCCAAAGGATGGTGGTGTTGTGGAAAGAGTGATAGGTTTGGGGTTCAAATCCTGGCTCACCCACTTCATTTAAAAGTGACTTGCCAAGGCTCCCACAGGGCTGCTTGGGACAGAGCTGGGATCCAGCCCCAGGGCGGAACATTCCTGGGTCCTTAACCTTTGTGCCGCGGACCCCTTGGACAGTCGTTCTGAACCCCTTCTCAGAATCATGTCTTCAAATGCGTAAGATCAAATACATAGGATTACAAAGGAAACCAGTTCTATTGAAATTGTTTTCTATCTATCTACATTTTTTTTTAAAAGACAAAAACCCCAGTTTGGAGACTGTGCTATCCAAACTCCTCTACAGACAAAAGACCTGAAGCTCAGATTTGCCCAAGGTGGTGACCGAGATAGGATTTGAACTCAGGTCCTCTCTCCCATGCCAATTATTAATTTTGTTTGGTGGAGGGGGTGAGACAATCAGGGTTAAGTGACTTGTCCAGGGTCACATAGCTAGTAAGTCTCTTGAGTACAGATTTGAACTCAGGTCCTCCTGACTCCAGGGCCAGTGCTCTATCTACTGGGTCACCTAGCTGCCCCCAAGCATTTTACACCTGATGCTTCTCCAGGACCCACAAGTCTTTGATGTGCCAGGTGCACCTCTCCTTCCAGGATAGTGCTAGCCCTCTGCCATAGAGAGTAACCATTCCCTTACCCTCGGCCTCTCCCTACCTTTCTTGGCTCCCTCACCTTCATCAGATGCCTTTTATCTTTCCTAAGCTCTTCTCCAGAACCCAGAGCCCCTGGCCCTCTGCTACCTCCCCCCGAGCCGGCCCCAGCTTGCCTCAGTTGTCCCACAGGGACATCTGGTCTTTCCTCCTTCCCTGTTGTACCGTTCTCAAGGGAATACTGGCCGCTGTACAGCCCTCTGCTCTGTTTGACCAGCACTAGGAAGCTGTCCTCAAGTTTGTTTCTGTTTTTCTATCCCAAGCCTGGTACTAGGTTCACCCTTTGTCTGCTAGCACACTGACCCCATGCCCTCTGCATCGTGCTTTGCCCAGGACAATCAGCCAGCAATCAGCATTTATTAGGCACCTACTGCGCCTGGCACTGGAAATGTGACAGACTATGAACTCGTGCAGCCCTGAGTGAGTCCCCTAAGGCCCCTACCCCAGGGAGTTCACCTTCCACAGGGTGACATTCAGGGATAGGGACAGAGGGGGCCAGACCAGAACACAGCCAGGTATACAGATATTCTGAGCCCATTTTGTTCCGAAATCTGAGGACTTGTCTTTGGACTCACGATGCTGGACCTGGACGGGATTTCAGAGGCCACCCGATCCAATCCCTTCATTTGACATGTGAGGAAACCGAGGCCCAGGGAAAGAGGAGACTTAGTCTGGGTGACAGATTTCGTGGGATCATTGTTCTAGGGCTATAAAAGACTTAGGAGGCCATCCAGTCCAGCTTCCTCATTTTACAGGTGAGGAAATTGAGTCCCATGGAGGTTGTTGCCTTGTCCAAGGTCACAGAGGTAGCAATGACTGGCTCTGGTGGGAAGAGAGGGCTGGCTATGGAGATTGAGGATCCTGTCTATGTGACCTTGACCATGGACAGCACATCCCCTGTGAGGAGCCCAATTTTCTAATCTGCCAAAGGGTGATCTTTTAGGGACCCCTAAAGCTCTGAACGCTGTGACTGTCTGAAGAGTTCAAAGGAACTGTACAAATTCGCAGATTTAAGGATCTATGAAATTGTCAGCCCCTATACTTCCTGTCCCAACACTTTGGCTACTCAAAAGTCCTGAAGTGACCTCCTGGCCCTCCTGGGAATGAGTCAAAAGGAAGGAAGGTAGGCTGCTGTCAGACTGTAGTAGGTTGGTGCTCCCAGCAGATTCTACCTTGGTGGCTTTCCAACTGCAGAGAAGCAGCTGTCAGAATTTGTGCTGAGTTTTTGAGGGTTCAAAGTCACCTCCATGGCAGGAAGAAAGGGCAACAGGAGGAGAAGAAAACCCAAGCAGGATCTGAGCAAGTGCAGTGTGGAAACTCCCTCCACCAAGCCATAGGGCTTCGCCACCAGCTGTGATTTAGTAGATTTAAATCCCAAACCCTAGAAAAGTTAAGTGACCTGCCCAGGGTCATACAACTAATTAAGTATAGAACGGGACTGAGTTCACTTCCTCTGACTTTGAGTCAATCAGCAGTCTTCTGTAAAGTCTCTGGCCAGTTATTGTGCTTAGCCCTCTGGGGGTGCCAGGAAAAAGACAAACCATTCTGTGCTCTTTGGGAGCTTACCTTCTAATGGAGATAGGGTGGGTAAAGTGCGGCACTCTATCCCATTAAGCTTTGCTGCCTCTAGGAAAACTAAGGATCTGTTCTTCCTGCGTTATAGCCAGGGGCTTGGTGGATTTTCCCTCATTTCTTCCTGATATCAGTGGATCAGCAAACAGTCATAAAGTGCCAGATTTGTGCCCAATACTGTGTGATGGGCAGGAATGCAAATATGAAATTGAAACATTCTCTCCCCTCAGGGAGTTTATAGTATAGTCAGGCAAGACAACTCATACCTGTGTTATGGTGGGTAGAGAGTTAGACTCAGACTGGAAGACCTGGGTTCCAATCTTACCACTGATACATATTGACAGTGTGTCTCCTAGCAAGTCATTTTATGCTCAAGTTCCAGAGAAGGTGCCCAAGTGCCTTGGTAGAAGGAGTTTCCACACCGGGAGTTCCCTTTCCCCTATGGTGTGCATATAGATATAAATAAAAATTAACTATATATACAATTTTATTTACACATATTTTAAATGACCATTTATTTATTATTTTATTTGCATGCACATGTAAATAAAAATAATTTCAATAAGGAAAAAGTGCTCAGTGGTTTTGACCTGAGCTTTGAAAGAAGCTCAGGATTCTAAGTCAGAGGTGAAGAGGAGGGAGTGCATTCCAGGTGTGGGGCACTGTGCTTGCAAAATCATGGAAGTGGCAGACAAAATGTTGTGTGGGAGGACCCGCCAGCCGCACAGTTGGAATGGAATGGAGAGAATGTGGAGGGGAGTTACAGGAAGTCAGACAAGAAAAGTAGATGGGAGCCAGATTCTGGAGGACATTTCCACAGGACAAGACCTTTGAGATCATCTCGTCCAGCCCCCTGCCTGATGTATGGATCCCTACTATGTTAGCCCTGCTCCATAGCTGTGCAACATCTGCTTAAAGAATCAGAATTGGCTCCAGGGGGGTGGGTGCTAAAGTCCCCCAGCTGGTGAGTGGCCAGAGCTAGGGCTGCCAAGCTCCAGTGTGCCTTTCTCTAATCACATCAGGCTGCCTGGCAGAGGAGACCAAGTGGGATGTTGGCCAAGAGCCAGGCTGGTCTTAGAGGCAATTTGTGATGAGCATGACCCCATTTCTGCATCATTTTTAGGGTTACAAAGCTCTTCATTGAATCCTTGGGGGGGAGGGGGCATGAATGCTATTAATCCCATTTCACAGATTAGGAAAATGAGGCTCAAAAAGATGACTGGATTCATCAAGGGTCCCATAGCTAGTGAGTGTAAGAGTCAAAGGAGAACGACCATCTAAACATCCCCCAATCCCCCACCACACACACACACACACACACACACACACACACACACACACACACCTCCAAATATGGATATATTCCATCTATGGAATACATGAAACCAAACTGGGAGAGACCTTAGAATATGGATTATCACAGTGAACAAGGGAAGGTAACAAGAATTTGGTAGCTAGTCTATAAACATTTAAGTGCCTACTATGTGTTAGACTCTGTTAAGCTCTGAGGATACAAAAAGAGGCAAAAGACAGTTCTTGCCCTCAAGGACTTTACAATCTAATGGTGGTGGTAGGGATCACAAACAAACAAATATGTACAAACAAATTAATCCAGGATAAATAGGAAAGTGTGAATAGAGGGAGGGCATTCTAATTAAGAGAGTTTAGGGAATGCTTCCTGTAGAAGATGCGATTTTCGTTGGGACCTGAGAGAAGCCTGGAGACAGAGATGAGGAGGGAGAACTCCAGGCATGGGGGACAGCCAGAGAAAATGCTCAGAGCTGAGGGACAGAGTCTGGTTAATGGAACAGCCGGGAGGCTGGTGTCCCTGAATCACAGTGCAGAGCAAGAAGGAGGATGTGAGAAGACTGGAAAGATATCAAGTGCCTACTATGTGCCAGGCACTGTACTAAGTGTTTTACAAATCTCATTTCATTTTATCCTCAGGGAGATAGGTGCTATTTTTATGCCCATCTTACAGTCAAGGAAACTCAGACAAAAAGAAATTAAGTGACTTGTCCAGGGTCATGTGGCTAGTAAGTCTGTGCAGACTCCAAGTACAATAATCTATCCTTGTCAGAGCTGGGAGTTCTCTCTGCAGAGCTCCAGTCCTTAATATGCATCTCAAACGCTAGGTCCAAAGCTGTATTTTCACCTTCCCCGCCCAAATCCTCCCAAATTCCCTAGTAGTGACCAGGAGTGCACCATCCCCCGTCACGCAGGCTCAAAACCTTGACATCCTGCTTTCCACCTCATTCCCCCTCATCCCACACGTTCAATCTGTTGCAAAGTCTTGGGGCTTTTACCTTCACAACCTGCCTAATCTGCCCCTACTCCTCATTCCCAAAGCCTCTACTTGGCAATGACTATCTCCTAGACCTGGAATGCTCGGCCTCCATACTTTTGGAGCTTCCTTTAAGATTCAAATCCCTCCTAGTGGGTAGTGCCTTTCCCTTGCACAATACCTTTAAATACTCGGCATACAGCCTGTCTATAGCTGGTTATTTCTTCGTTTTATCTTCTACTTTGGAATGTGAGCTCCTTGAGGGCAGGGATTGGTTTTATTTTTGTTTGTTTGTTTTTTGTTTGATTGTTTGCTTGTTTTTTGCTCTTCTTTGAATCTCAAAGAGGAAGAGCATTGGTTTTCATTCTAATGGAGGAAGACTGCACTTCTGGGAAGACAGGGGTGGCCACCTGGGAGTGGAAATGACTTTGGAGTGCTCTGGAGGCCTGGGACTGGGTAAGGTAGGGCTAAAGCTGGCCTTTCAGAGCCCAGGGTGCTTCCTGGAACAGAATCCTGGGTTAGAGCAGGGAGGAGCCTTAGTATTCTCTTAAGTGTTGATTGACTGACTGGACACCTTAGAACAGAGAGAGTCAGATATGGAGAGCACATTAGAGCTCCATCACTCCTGGATCCTTCATTTTACAAAGAAGGAAACTGAGGCAGAGAAGGAATTTGCTTGCATAGGGAGGGATGTACAGCTGGTAAGTAGCACAGCCCCATCTCCTGCCTTCCAGTTTATTGCTACTGTCTACTTTTTGGTATAAATGGATAGAGTGCTGCACTTGGAGTGGAGAAGACCTGGGTTCACATCATGACTCTCACATTTAGTCTCTGTATAACTCTGTGAGGCAGGAAGACCCAGGTTCAGATCTCCCCCAAGGCAGGTCATTTCCCCTCCTTTGATCTGTTTCCTCATCTGTAAAAGGATGACTTTGGATGAGATTGAATTTCAGATCACTCCCATCTCTAAATCTATGATCCAGGGGCAGCTAGGTGACACAGTGCATAGAGCTCTGGACTTGGAATCAGGAGGACCTGAGTTCACATCCAGCCTCAGACACTTGACACTTAACTAGCTGTGTGACCTTGGGCAAGTCACTTAACCCCAATTGCCTAGCAAAAACAAAAAAACAAACTAAATCTATGATCCAGGGCCCATCCTACCCAATGGCTGGAATTACTCATGCTTTGCTTTTTGGAAGAAGATGCCAGTGGAAGGCAAGGAGGCTAGTGGTTTAGTAGGTGGGGGTGAAAGGGCTGAGTTGCGGCATTATGGATGTTAGGGGTTTTTGAGGGCTGTGGAAAGAAATTTGAAAAGAGGAAGATGAAAGGCAGCTGGTGGGGGAGGGCATGACAGACTCACTGAATGTCAGAATGGACCTCAGAGCTCTCCGAGGACTACAAGGTCATGGAAAACCCTAAAAGGCTTTTTGCCAAAGGTGAGGCTTTAGCTTCCACTTGAAAGAAACCAGGAGGCAGAGATGAGGAGGGAGATTATTCCAGGCATGGAGGATAACCCAAAATGGACTGTCTTCTTCATGGAACGGCCAGGAGGCCAGGGTCACTGGATTGAAGAGTAGCTGCCTGGGAATAAGGTCTAATAAGGCTGGAGAGGTAGGAGGGGGCTGGATTATGGAGGGCTTTGAATGCCAAACAGAAAATTTTGTATTTGATCCTAGAGATGATAGGGAGCCATTGAAGTTTATTGAGGAGGGTGGGCAGGGTGTGTGTGTGACAGGGCTGGACGTGGACTTTAGGAAGATGACTTAGGAAGATTGACAACCTAGTGGACGATGGATGATAGTAGGGAGAGACTTGAAGCTGAAATGATCAGGGCCTGCACCAGGGCAGTGGTGGTTATGTCAGAGGAAGGAAGGAGCTAGATTAAGAGAGATCCGTTGGTTGTTCAGTCGTTTCAGTCCTGTCCTACTCATTACCCCAGCTGGGGTTTTCCTGACAGAGATAACAGAGTGGTTTGCCATTTCCTTCTCCAGCTCATTTTACAGATGAGGAAATTGAGGTAAACAGGGTGAAATGACTTGCCCAGGGTCACACAGCTAGTAAGTGTCTGAGGCTGGATTTGAACTCAAGATGAGTCGGCCTGACTCCGGGCCTGGCACTCTATGCACCTTGCCACCTCGCAGCTCAAGAGAGATTACAAAGGTAAAATTGACCTGCCTTGGCAACTGATTTTAATGGGGGGTGTGGGAGGCAGTTAAGAGGGAATGAAAGGTTGAGGATCAAGCCTGGGTGACTAAAAGGTCAGTGGTACCCTCCACAGTAACTGAGAAGTCAGGAAGAAGTCAGGAGACTATGGAGAGAAAGAGAATGAATTCTGTTTTGGATCTGTCCAGTTAAGAAAATTTCCAAAAGGCCATTGGAAATGAGAGGCTGGTAAGTAGATTTGAGAATCATCAACATAGAGATGTTAATGGAACCTGTGGGAGCTGATGAGATCACCAAATGAAACTGTTTGAAGGCAGAAGAGCAGAGGGTGCAGGACAGAGCCCTAGGGGACACCTATGTTCAGAGGGCATGATTTGGAGGAGGGTCCAGCAAAGGAGATAGAGGAGGAGTGGTCAGAAAGGTAGGAGGGGAACCAGGAGAGAGCGTGTCATTAAAAACTAGAGAGAAGAAAGGGGCAATCTACTGCATCCAAGATCGCAAAGCAAAAGATGAGGACTGAGAAAAGGCAGTCGGACTCAGCCTTTAAGAGATCATTCATAACTTTGGAGGGAGCAATTCCAATAAAGTGAAGTCTAAAGCCAGAGTGCAAAGAGTTAAGAAGGGAGGGAGAGGAAAGGAGGTAGAGGTACCCAATGTAGGCTGGCTTCTCGAGGAGTTGAAGCTACATAAGATACATCAAGTGAAGTTTTCTTGGTGGATGAGGGAAACGTCAGCAATTGAGAAGCAGCCCGAGACGGGAAGAGTCTGAAGGTAAGTGAGAGAGTGGAATAACGCTCAGGGGGTGATGCCTGTAGAGGGATCGGCCGTTGGTGAGGAGCAGGAGGAGGGCCACCTCTTCGTGTGAGACTGGGGTGAAGGAGGAGATTGCGGTGGAGGCCCTCTGAGATAAGGAGAGTAGATGAAGCTCTTGATAGAGGAGAGGGCTGGAGGAGGGGGGCTATGAGAGGTTTGAAGAGGCTCGGAAGGTTTGGTAAATGAGATAGTGAGTCAATTAGGGAGACGTGAAAGGATTGCCGTGCTGTGGTGAGTGCCCAGTGAGGTTATTTAATACAAATTTGTAGCAGACCCAGCCAGCATAGCTGTGTGATTTTTTTTTCCATCTTTGTTTAGGAGTGGAGCCAGTGATCCAAGGCTGAGGGTAAGGGTAAGCTGGGTGATATGATAAAAGTGAGAGAGGGACTCAGAAGATATGGCTAGTGAGCACTAGAGGCAGGATTCAAACTCAGGTTGACTCTGACATTGTGTGCTCTGACATTCCATGTTCTAAGCTCCCTCCTGGCTCTGACATTCTTTGTTATAACTTTCCTTTCAGACAGATTTTATGTCCTAAGTTTTCTCCCAGCTCTGACATCCTGTGTTGTAAGAGTCTTCCAAGCTTTGATTTTCTCTATTCTGAGGATCAAATGAGGTAGCATAAGTGAAGCTCTTTGGAAATTTTAAAGCCCTTTATAATGCTCGCTAGTATTAAGCTCTCTCCCAGCTGTGATATACACCCTGTTCTAAGATCTTCCTAGCTAACATTCTCTGAACTGGGCCCCCATTTCCTTCCACCACCACCCCCACATCCCATAAGTCTAAGATCCGGGGCTTCATTCCTTGTGGCCGCAGCCTTTTCAGGTTCAGGCAGTTGGTTGATTCTGTGTTTCAGGATAGGACATCTACAAGCACGAGTGTGTGTGGGGAAGTTGGGAAAGTGTATGTTCAGTTGGGTGTGTCAGTCGATAAGCATTTATTAAGCACTCAGCTTGTACTAGTCACTGTCCTAAGCTCTTGGGGACACAAAGAAAGCCAAAAGACTATACCTGCCCTTCAGGAGCTTACTATCTAATGGGGGAGACAAGAAGCAAACAAATATGTACAAATAAGCTTATGCCGGATAAATAGGAAATAATTAGCAGCAGGAAGGCACTAGCATTAAAGAACTTGGAAAAATCTTCTTGAAGAAGGTGGGATTTTAGCTGGAACCAGAGAAACCAGGAGGAGGAAGAAAAGAAATAATGTGTGTAACAGGTAATTCGTTCCAGATTCTAGATTGTCTTGGGTCTAAATGGGGGGGTGGGGGGGTGGGGTGGGGGGGTGTCATTTGAGACATAGCCCCAGCATCTGAGCTCTGTGGGGCTCTCCCTGTCCCACCCACTCTCCTTTCTGCTGTGCACATCTGGAGTAGGAGATCTGGGTCAGTGACAGCATAAAAGAGAGGTTAGGGAGAAGAGGAGAGAGAGGAAGAAAAGGGAGAAAGGGGGGAGAGCAGGAAAGAGGAGGAAAGGAGAGAGATACGGGAGGGAGCAAAGGAAGGGGAGAGAGAAGAGAGGAGAGAGAGAGAGAGAGAGAGAGAGAGAGAGAGAGAGAGAGAGAGAG
>NW_020943070.1:2420096-2452776 GCF_900497805.2 Vombatus ursinus | reverse complement strand
AGAGAGAGAGAGAGAGAGAGAGAGAGAGAGAGAGAGAGAGAGAGAGAATCATCCTTAGAATCAGAACCACACAGAGCTTACCAATTAATTGCCTTTGGGGTCAGGCAGAGCTCCCCCTAAGAGACCCTCTGCCTGTCCCTCAGCATCTGTACCAGAAGTGGGTGAAGTTTTTCTCCCTGGGGCTCTTTGCACCTGCTAGTTCCTCTCTTGCAAATAAGATAAGATCTGACCTACAAAATTCCAACAAACAGCTCTCCTGATAAACCTAGAATCTACAACACCAAAGCTGTCGGGGACTTCCAGTTTCATCTGGCTATCACGTAACCTTAAGCAGGAATCCCTCCTTCAACATCCTAGATCCTACCTGGAAACATATGCAGTAGACACAGAGCTCATTACCTTCCATTCTACTTTGGGACAGCTCTGATTTATCAGTTTTCAAATCTACCTGAAATTTACGTCTGTAACTCCATCCAGCCCTTCCCCACTCCTAATCGTATTTCTGCCCGAAACCACGCAAAACAAATCTAATCCCTCTTCTGAGCCTAACAATAATAACACCATTTGTATAATGCTTGAAGATTTGCTAAGCACTTTTTTCTTGGTGAGGCAATTGGAGTTAAGTGACTTGCCCAGGGTCACACAGCTAGTAAGTAACATGTATCTGAGACTGGATTTGAACTCAAGTGCTCCTGACTCCAGGGCCGGTGCTCTATCCACTGCGCTGCTCCCAGTACTTTTTTTTTTTTAAACAAATATAATCTCATTTGATACAACAATCCTGGAAGGTCAGCCCTATTATTATTCCCATTTAGCAGGTGAGGAAATTGAGGCAGACAGTTAAGGAATTTGCCCAGGATCTCCCAGGTAACGAATGGTCTGAGGTCAGATTCAAACTCATGTCTTCCTGACAGGAAACTGCCTCCAAGGAAAAGCAGGCCTGCTACTTGGGCTGCTGTCATGGCCCACTCTAAATCCCTTCTTCTCCAGGCAGATCATTCCAAGTCCCTTTGATATAGCTTTGAGCCCCTCACTATCCTGGCCTTAGCCCAGCCTAAAATGTGGTGCCCAGACCAGATCTGACCAGAGTTGAGCAAAACCTGACCATCTTGCCCCTTCTGCACCATGCCCCCTCCACCCCCACCGCCCCACTTCTCCTCATGCAGCCTACAATGTCTCCTTAGCTTTCTTTACTGCTATAACTAGCAGTCAACCTCCAAACATTTACTAAGTGTCTGCTGTTCAAGAAGGGTCAGGGGCCAGTCCCTGGCTGGCCACCTGGCTCAATCACTTATTGGCTGTGGAACTTTAGACACTTCTCTGGGCTCAGTTTCCCTATCTGTAACATGAAGTACTTGGACCCCCTGACCTCTAGGTCTCTTCTAGGCCTATATCTCTAAGCTCCTGCTCCTAAGGCTCTTCCATTCTATTGAGAAGATATGTACGAAGAAAAATAAATACAAAGCAAGACTGATCAAGTACCCGTGAGGTGGGTAGTATAACTGCTGTTGCTCCACACTCATTATCTAGATGCAGAAACTGAGGCCGTGGGCACCTGGCCCAGGGTCAGCCCTCCAAAGGATCTAAATTCTGACTCTTCCTGACTCTGCTTCCCGGGCTTCAAGAACAAGACCCTTTCTCTGGCTGTCCCCAATGCCCTCGTGGCTGCCTCATGGCCTCCGTGGCTTCCTTCCAGCCCCCATCTACAGGAAGCCTGCCTTACCCCACCCCACCCCACCCCACCCACCTCCTCAATTCTAGCACCTCCCCTCGTAGGTTATCGACAACTGATCCCATCTCTAGCTTGATTGTAGAGGGCTATTTACATGTTGTCTCCCTCATTAGTCTGGGAGCTGCCTGAGAGCAGGGACTGGGGTCTTTTTTATTTTTTTTTGTACCCCTAGCACCGAGCATAGTGCCTGACACATAGCAAGCAGGCACTTAATACATGTCTGCTGACCGACTCAACACCCTGGTCCCAACCTGCCCTTCCAACTTTACGCAATCATTCACTCTGCTCTGGCCAAACTATTCTTTTTTTGTTTGTTTGTTTGTTTGTTAGGCAGTGGGGTTATGCGTCTGAGGCTAGATTTGAACTCAGGTCCTCCTGACTCCAGGGCCATTGCTCTATCCACTGCGCCACCTAGCTGCCAAACTATTGGCCAAATTATTCTTGCTTTTCCTCCTGCAGGATGCTCCATTTCCCAACTTGGTCTTTGGACCGACCGTCCTCCCTGGCCTTCCTCCTCACTGCCTAGAATCTCCCAACAGCGTTCTCTTTGCTCAAGCATCCCCTTCCACATGAAGCTTCTCCTCCTAATCCTCCCCAGTTGCTAAGGGTACCCCCTGACCAAATAATTGACCTGATGGTTATTTGGGGTCTATCTTGTACATATATTTGTAAAGATCATCTCCATTGATGGAATGTAAGATCCTTGAGGGCAGGGATAGATATATTTTTGTCTTTGTTTCTCTGTCACCTATCAGAGTTCCAGGGATATAGTAGGTAGCTAATTAATGCTTGTTGATAGATTGATTGAATGCACCCATTGTGATGCCCCTTGCATTCTTCTCTTCTCTCCTCTCCTCTCCTCTTTTCTTCTCTTCTCTCTCACTCTCTCTCCCAAGTGTTTCCAGATTGGAGCATGAGGGTGAAATTCCCACCATAGCCTCTAGGCTCCAGAGCCCCTCGGTCTGCCTGTCTGTTTCCCCCCACGCCTTGTTCTGCTGTCACTCTTCTCTCACCCTCTCCAGTGCCCCAGGGGGAGATATACAGATGAGATGATAGGGGTGGGAGTTGAGGGCACAGACCTGGGGCTAGCTAGGATGGAGATGGAGAGGGATCTCTGTGCTCTGAAAGGAATGCTTTGTCCATTGTCCCATCTCCCAGAGGCTGGTACTGCATCCTCTGGGGAGGGAGGGAAGGGAGACTGGTGCTGATCTCAGCAGGGCATGGGGAAAGGGTGGGTGTGGTGGACATTTTTCTGTATCGGGGGCAGGAGAAGTGGATCCTTGTCCTTCTGGATGCCTCAAGTGAAGCCTGTTCCTCGGTCCCTGTAAAGATTTCAGTCAAATCATGCTGATAAATTCTGCCGTGGAGGAGCAAACCCTACCCCTCCTTGGCATATCCCCTTGACCCTGCATGTCCGATGTCCTGGGAACTGACGTGATATAAATGTATAAAGTCCCTCAGGTAGCATAATACTAAGCCTACCATGTTTCATAGATTCTCAGAGTGAGGAGGTACTTCAGAGATCCATCTCAACCACAATTTCGCTATCTATAAAATGGTGCCATCTCTGACCAACCCATGTCTATACAGTGAGAAAGGATTTCCCCACCATACATCTCCAAATGGTCATCTCCTTTGTCTTTTATATCTCCAGTGACAGAGAATTCACTACTTCTGGGGTCAGCTCATTCTATTTTGAGGCAACTGGAATCATTAGGATGTCTTTAGGTTCTTGGTTTTTGAGCTAGAAGGGACCCTGGGGGTTATTTAGAACAAACAGCTCATTTTACTGAGGTGGAAACTGAGGCCCAGAAGGAGGAAGTGAGTTGCCCAAGGTCACACAAGTTGTATAAAAACAGGCAAGTTTTAAATTAATCTCTTCTGTTGCTGTCAGCAGCAGAGGCAGGATTCAAACCCAGGTCATCGGACTTGGAATCCATATTACCACATGACTTCCTTTGCAAATGGAATCCACTTTCCTCTTACTGTTCTCCATGGACCCTAGAGTTGCAAAAACTCCTCGGTTTTTTGAAGCAGCTGCATCATTCATCTGATTTATATTGCTCTTGGAAATCCCCTCAAACAGTCCAGGCTTTCACACCTAATCTACTTTTTAGGGAAGGGAAAGAAATATGTCTATGAAGCACCTACTATATGCCAGGTACATGCTAAGTGCTTTACAAGCATTGTCTCCTTTGATTCTCACAAACTGTCCCTTCCCCCATCAAAGTTGATTTTTTGAACCTAAGTACAGAACTTTACATTTATCTCTATCTTGTCTCATGTAATAGCAATAATAGTGCCCACTTCCTAAAGTGGTTGTAAGGATCAAATGAAATCATTTGTAAAGCCTGTCAGTGCTGGCTGTTATTATTGTGGTGGTGACAACCTAGAAAGAAATGTTTATTCTTGCCTCTACTTACTATCTCACCTCTCATTCACTTCTCAGCCCCTTGGGGTCTGGCTTCCTAACAGCCACTATAGAAACTACTCTGGGATAAAATGCAAATTATTTCCTTTGGCATTTAAAACTCTTCCCAGTCTGGCTCCAGTCTTCCTCTCTAGTCTGATTTTGCCTCACCGCACCCTCTCCTCTCAGGCTTCTAAGACCTCTGCATCAAATTGGCCAACTTGTTGTTACACCTCCCACCTCAGTACTTTTGCCTAGGCTGTTTCTCCTACCCAGAATCCTTTCCCTCCCCCCCTTCTCTTCCCCCTGGAATCCCTAGATCCTTTGAAGACTTTAGTTCAAGGCTCAGCTCAAGCCTTGTGTCTACACAAGGCCCTACTTAATCCTTTCAGTTATTAGTGCCCTCCTTTCCCATACTAAATTACTTTGTATTTACAGTAGATATAGTTTGTATTTAGTTACCCTCATTTCTTTGATCTAGAATGTAAGGAAGGGTCTTGAAGGCTAGGTTTGTTTCAGTTTTGTCATCGTAGCTTCTGTGCCTGACATAGTGCCTGCTCCAGAATCTTTTTTTTTAATCGGCCATTCCACATTTTAATCTTCAAATCCATTATTTATTTGTTTTTGGTGTTCTTTTTTTGGGGTTTTTTTGGGACTTAACAAATTTTCTCCCTCCTTCCTAGTCCTCTCCCACCCACTGAAAAGGCAAGCAGTATTTATGTGTGAAATCATGCAAAATATTTCCATATTAGCCATATTGGAAAAAAAGCAAGGAAAATAAAGTGAGAAAATTATATCCATAATACTTTAGGTGCTTAATAACTGCTTATTGAACTGAACTGTTGGCTTCAGTCTGTGGTGGGAGCCAGTGGTCCTTTTTTTTGGGGGGGGGGTCCCCATTCTGTCATTGGATAACTGAACGCCTCTCAGATTTCTGCCATTTGCCAATCTGACGAATTGACTATCTATGTCTTTATTCAAGCCACAGATCTAAATGCTGGACAGGGATGGAGGAGCCCTCCCCTCTGTGATATCATCTCTTTGCCTTCCTCGCTCTCCATCATCTTCTCCTGCTGGTTTGGAATCCCCCTGGCTGAGCTCTCATTGGACCCACACAGCCACATGTGGTCTAAAAAGACACTGTGGGAGGCGCCATCACTCACATTGCCACAGTCCTGGGATACTGTGTCTTTGGCATCCTTCTGGTCTGCTAGGCTAGTAATACTGGATGCTGTCCGGCTTGGAGGCAGACATTGCTGAGATATGATGGCCAGAAATGAGCCTAATCCTCCAGGTGTGGTCTGGGCAGAATAAAGAACAGGACTCTCGCCTCCCGTATCCTGAGTCCGGCCACCTCCTGACTCTACTATGCCTCTCTTAATCTAGACTTTTTCTCTCCCTGGCTGGACCAGTAGAGGGAACTACCTGTGGGGAGATGAAACTTAGAACCTTGGAGAGATGCCTAGAACACTGAGGAATTAAGTGATTTATCCAGGGTCATGCAGCCAGGATGCTTTAGAGACCCAAATCATTCCAATTCCAAAGCCAGCCCCGCAGCCACTACCCCAGACTGCCTCTAACCAAAAATTAGGCCAGCTTTTTGGGCTTGCTGTCCACTAAGACCCCCAGACCTTTTACATGGGGACTGTTGTTTAGCCCCATCTCCTCTATCCTACCTGTTGTTCAGTTGTTTCAATCATGTCTGACTCTTTGTGACCCCATTTGGGGTTTTCTTGGCAGAGATACTGGAAGGGTTTGCCATTTTCTTCTCCATCTCATTTTACAGATGAGGAAACTGAGGCAAACAGGGTGAAGTGACTTGCCTAGGGTCACACAGCTAGTAAATGTCTGAGGCTGAATTTGAGCTCAGGAAGATGAGTCTTCCTGACTTCAGGCCTGGCATTCTATGCACGATGGCGCCACCTTGCTGCCCCATCCTACCTGTACAATTGACTTTTTGAATCGAAGTGTAGGACTTTGCATTTGTACCTATTAAGTGTCATCTGAAAACAAGAAAAACAAAACCTCTTTTACAAATGTTATACACATTTTAAGCAAAACAAATTCCCTCAATGGCCATGTCCAAAAAAGCATGCCTCAGTCTGTCCCTTGAGTCCATCCTCTCGCTATCAGGAGGTGGGCAGCATTTTTCATCATAAGTCCTCTGGAGTTGTGGTTGGTTGTTGTGTTGATCAGAATCTTTCAAAGTTGTTGGTCTTAAAATATTGTTGTTATTGTATAAATTACTTTCCTGGTTCTGCTCACTTCTTTCTGCATCAGTTCATAATAAGTCTTCTCAAGCTTCTTTGAAACCATTTCCTTTGTCATTTCTTACAGCACAGTAGTATACGAAGGTAACTTCAAAGTCTGACCTCCTTCTTTCCACTCCTTCCTTTTTTCCTCCTCAGAACTTGCTCAGTCACATAAATGAGTAGGGTAGGGAGGGAGGGAGATGGATAGAGTATTTAGTAAGTGCTTACTACTTGCAACACACTGAGCTAAATAAGCACTGGGGATATGAACACCAACAAGCAAGACAGTCCCTCCCTCAAGGAGCTTCCACTGCAATGGAAGGAGACAACAAGTACAGCATGCTGGAAAAGGGGGTGGAGAGGCATAAACAGACAGCCCTGGGCTCTCCAGTGATGCATCAGAGGATCAGAACTTGAACCCAGGTCTTCGTGAATGTAAAGAGTTTTGGAACTATAAAGAGCTCTTACCATTATTATGAGCCATTAGACTACATATTGGACTGATGTCCAGTGAGAGAGCACTTGGTGTCAGAGGAGCTGGGTTCAAATCCTGCCTCTACCACTTACTTGTGTGACGTTGGGTAAATGGTTTAACTTCTTCAGATTTCAGCTTCCGAAAGAAAGATTGGATACTATGGCTTGTAATGCCCCGTTCAGCTCTAAATCTATGATCTAAGAATCTCCCCTCCTTCCCTAATCTATCATCAGGACCATAAGATTCACAGCTGGACGGGTCTTTGGAGACCATGTGGTCCAACCCCTCCCCCACCTCACCGCAGGTTTACAGAGGAAGAAAACAAAATGTAAAGTAGTTGAATGAAGTTACTCGCTCCCAAAGTTGTCATTATCTCTACCTTGGTGACCAGTTCCTCTTTCTTGGTCAGGGTCAGGTCCAAAATAGTAGCCTCCCTTACCGCTTCCTCCACCATTTGAAAAAAAAAAGATTGTCATGGTAACAGGTCAAAAATTCATCTCCAGCAGCAGCAATAGCTGTCCAGAGAGGTGAATTTCTCCATCCCTAATCCAGCCTGGTTCTGGGCCAGCCAGCTTTGTGGTTTAGGCATTATGGCGCCACTTAGGAAGTGCTAGAAAGTGGTCCCACTCAACTATACCTTACATCACCGGACCAGACACTTCACCGGGGCCAATCGGGGAAGTGCCCAGAAGATTTGAAGGTTGTATGGTTCCAGGGATCCCAGGGACCTGGAGAGGGAGGAGCCAAGATCCTAGAATTCTTTCTTAGGTTCTGAGAATCTCGGGTTCTGAAAGTCTAAGGTTTGTGGAGTCTAAGGTTTTGGAAGTCCAACATTCTGGGAATCTATCCGAGGTTCTAAGAGTTTAAGGTTCTGGGTGTCTTAAGATTCTCTGAGTCCATGATTCAAGGAGTCATTTTACTCTTCCAAAGTTTTAATTGTCTGCAGTTCTGAGATCTGATGTTTTGAGTCTTGAGATTCTAGGGGTCTGTCTCAAGTTCTAGGAGTCTAAGATTTTGGGGTCTATCTGAGGTTCTGAATGCCTTAAAGTTCTAAGAGTCCAAGGTTCTGAGAATAAGCTCTTCTGAGAGTTTTAGGTTCTAGCAGTCTAGTGTTTTGGGAGTTTATGAATGTGGGTAATAAGGTTTAGATAATTAGAAGTTGACCTGAGCTAGGTTCTGTGTTTTTTTGGGTGCTGGTTATAGCTTGCTGGAGCTGAAGGGTATGCTGGGCTGGAAAGAGAGGGGATTTCCAGTAGAGGGAGAGGGTCATTTGGGACTTGGACCCTTTCTTTCTCTGAACGACAAGTTAAAAACAAACCCCACTTTACCTTTGTAATGGGCTTCCAAGTATCACCCCTTGTCATCTGAGACTTCTACCACCACTCGTCCCTTTCCTGCCTCTCCTAAAGATGGGCTGGGCTGGGAAAGGGAGGTAGCATGAGAGGTGGGGTGGGGATCATTATCTTACTTTGAATTGTGCACCTAAAACATTTTGTATCTTGGATGAATCACCATTTTTCTGGTCTCTTTTGGCCCTCCCCACCTCTGCCTTTGGGAACTGCCCAGGGCCCTCCACTGCTGCCCTAGGGACCCCCTGGAAGATTGAGAGCAGTGCCCTCCCTCATCTAGAGTGTAAGCTCCTTGAAGTCGGGGATGGTTGGGGTTTTTGTCTTTGTGCCCCCATCTCCTAGCTAGGTGCCTCGCACAAAGAAGTTACCTTAAAAATGTTTGTTGAATTGAATTGAAAGGAAGGGGCAGGGAGAAAACTTTTAAAACATAAGAAAATAATGTAGTCTAGTTAGAGTATATATGCATAGAATCATGCTAAATGTAGTTTAGTTGAATTGATTAGATCAAATGAGAGACTGTATAAAGCACTTTGTAGATCTTATATTGCCAAATGAACAAATAAAAAATTATTTATTAAGCTTACTTTGTGCCAAGCAATCCATTAAACTGGGAAACACCTGAAAACAAGATCATTCCTGCCCTAAGGAAGCTTATATTCTAAGGGGGTAGAGATTATCTTTTGTGTGTCCCAGACCCTTTTGGCGATGTGGTGAGGCCTATAACCCCTGAAGGCACTATTACCCTAGGAAGGTCTGGCCTAGGGTCCTTGCAGGATGGCTGTGGAGAATGGAAAGGTATGGAGGGGAGGTTCACTGTGAGTTGGAGCGTTTCACCTTTTTGTGTGTCTGGGCCCCCTCTACAGTCAGCCATGGACCCTCAGAATCATGTTATTAAATGTATAACATAAATTACCTGAGTTACCAAGGAAACCAATTCTACTGAAAAACAGTCATCAAAATATTTGAAAAGCAATTTCATGGACCCCAGGGTCAGACCTCTGCTCTAGAGGAAGAATGGATAGGACTTGGTGGTGATGGGTTGGATGAGTATCAGATTCTAGCCTGACTTTTTGATCCTTAAGGATTGCACTTTTCACAGCTAGAAAGAAATGGAGAGATCATTTGGTCCTTCTAGTCAATTTTTTTTTACAAATGAGGAAACTGAGGCCCAGAGAGGGAAAGTGTTTTGCTTAAGGTAGTCCAGCTAGTAAGTAGGAGAATAATTCTGACACTGCTCTTTGGACTTCTCTGTCTGGTTCTTGCTGGGCCCTTTGACCTTCAACTTTCCGGTGATGCTATGAATATCTGCAGTGCAGCCCAGCCCAGCCCAGCCTACTCTTAGGGGTGGATCTTCTCCTGCCTCTGGTTCTCCCAGTCCTTAGGAAGACAAAGCCATGCCTAGGAGGGAGGAGGGAGGGAGTGGGGAGGCTGGCTCTGGCTAAAGTGGAAGGCAAAAGGGGGGGTGGGGCAGCCCTGGGGTGGTCAGGGGCTGGGCATCAGCCCTGGGAACTCTCTTTCCCGGCAACATAAGAGCCCACTGTGGGAAAATGAAAAGTCTGCCAGCCTTGGAGCAGGATGCTGTGGGGGATGGGGAGGACGAGAGGGGGCTAAAGACGGTGGAGATGGAGAACTTGGAAGAAGACCTTTGTACTGGGGTGGGGAGGAGAGAAGATCCTGGGAGTAGTCTGGCCGTGGGTTGGGGAAGGGAGAGGGCTAGAAATGAACAGGAGGTAGGAAGGGGTAACGTAGAAAGGGCAAAGATATAAGACATAAAATATAAAGACCTACGTTTGAATCCCAGTCCTGTTGCAGGCTCTGCTGTGTGACCTTGACCAACTCCCTTCAGTTTTCCAGAGCTTCAGTATCACCTGTGAATCAGGAAGACTGTTAAGCACTTGGTGGCATGTGCCTAGCACTGAGCTGGGGGCTGAGGATATAAGTGCAAAAAATGAAACATTCTAATGGGGGAAGACAGCAAGTAACAGAAATGTGATGAGGTTGTCCTGGGCGATACCCATGTCCCTTCTAGCCCTGAAAGCCTGTGAATCTTTAAAGTGCAAGTGGTGGTGGTGATGAGGACACATTTAGGAGCTAGAAGGAACCTGTCCTGAGGGCTGTTAGCCCCCCAACTTGGCTGTTTACTTACTACCTATGGGACATTTGCCAAATCAATTCCCCTCTCCAGGCCTGTTTCCTCCTTTGTAAAATGAAGCAGTTGAGCTAAAAGAATTTTAAGGTCTATTCCTGTTTTAAGTCCCAGAGGGATGGGATGTATTACCCAAGATCACACATCGAGTTGGTCCAGGCTACTGTCTCGTTGGGGTCTGCATGGCTTCCCCAAGGCTAGTGTGAAGGCACGCAGCTCCCAGGGCATGGAGACAGGAAGTGCCGGTGCCAGGAGGAAGGAGAAAGGCACAGAGAGACCACCCCCGTGCACTGGAGCACTTTGCCAAAGGCTACCCCTGGGTTGCCTTGTTCCCAGCTCAGGCATCTAGCCAAAGGCTCCTGCTGATCGCAGCCTTTGTGGGGCTGGGGAAAGAAGCCTGGGCTGAGCCCTGGCTCTGTCACTTATTAGCTGAGTGACCTTGGGCACACGGCTTCACTTCTCTGGGCTTCTTCTTCCTCTTTTATATAATGGCCACGGATCCAACTAAGCTGAAGTGAAGGGTTGAGATCTTGGTGTCCGAGGATCAGTGGAAAGAATTGGGGATGTTTAGCTAGGAGAAAAGAAGGCTTGAGATGGACATGAGAGTGGGCTGCAGGTATCTGAAGGATTATCGTGTTGAATTCTCTAAGCATTTATTCAGCACCTACTATATACACTAGTAGGCTCTGTCTTTTCACGTCATTGGTATCACCAATACAATAAACTGTCCTTGGGACACTTACATTCTCCTGGGGGATACAACAGGTAAACAGGTAAGAAAATTTAAGGAGGGAGAGACCTTTAATAGCTCAACTTCTCTTGTTTGTCACCCAAAGGCTGTACAGGGGCCAGACACTGAAGTTGCAAGGAGGCAGTTGAAGCTTGGATGTCACGAGCTTGAAGTTTTCCAAAAGGGAAGTAGGCTGCCTGGGAAGGGAGTGGCTTCCTGTTCATCCCAGGTCTGCCTGAGGCTGGATAGCTTGTTATAAGAGATACTGCAGAGGACATACCTGTTCAGGTGTGGGTTAGACTCTAGGGCCCGTTCCTGTGATTCTGTAGTGACCTCCCTGTCCCTGGAAGTATGCAAGCAGAGACTGGATGACTTCTTTTCTGGGGATGCTGTAGACGCTGTGCCTGCACTGGTGAGAGGTTGGACAGATTGACCTCTAAGGTACTGGGATTATGTGGGCCTATGAGGTCGCATCTGGGCTGGGTATTGACCACTGGGAAGGATGTCAGCAGGACTAAAAAGGAGAGTGGATTAGAGAGATACACACAGCAAGGCACAGCAAGGCTGGAAAGTATGCACAAATAAGCACGGGGTCCAGTTTGGGTGGAAGCAAAGGGCACCTATGGGCCATGTGAAATCAAGCCAGAATGGCAGTGTGGAAGCTGGCTGGGGACACCCTTCAGTGCCCTGCAGGCTAGATAGTTTGTGTTTCCTTGGTGGCAATGGGGAGCCAATGAAGGTTTTTTTTTTTTTTAGCAGAGTTGAGGGGTAATCAGATCTGTGCTTTAGAAAGCTTATTTTGGCAGCTGCGTGCAAGGTGGGTGCAAGCAGGGAAACCAGGGAGGAAGCTATTGAAATAGTTAAGGCAAGAGGTGATTGGGACGTGAAAGGGAGGAGGGACAGCATGAGGAGAGGAATGCGATCATATCATGAAGGGAAGCAGGCTTTTCCAACTCTTTGGATGTGGCAGCCTAAAGAGTGGCAGAAGTCCAAAAGGACCCCAAGACTTTGAGCTTGGGTGACCCTGGAAGGGAGTGCGGATACTGAGAGTCATGAACCAAAGATCTCTGGACTTGAAGTCAGAAAGGACCTTGGTTCAAGTCCCACCTCTTTTGGGAAGACCCTGGGCAATTCCCCTGTAAAATGGGAACAATAATAACACTCGCACTGTGTCCTTCCCTCCCAGTATTATTGGCACTGAGATGAGATGGTGCTGTAAAATCCTTTACAAGCTATAAATTCTAGAAACAGAAACGTTATTTTTCTAGGACTTGCAAGTTTACAAAGTGTTTTCCTCCCAACCAGCTCTGAGCTAGGGAGTGATTGAAAGGGTTATTATTCCCTTTTCATAGATGAGGAAACTGAGGGGTTGCAGGACTGGAGAAAGGTCATCCAGCTTGTCAGTGTCGGGGCTAGAAGTCAGAGCAACCTGCAGCACCTCCATCCAACACTGAGCCTTGCTCTTGTCTGCCTCGTGGGGGAAGAGGGGAACTCAGACATCGAGAATAACAGGTGGGAAAGGGCTTAGAGGAGCCAAGGTGGGGTGGGGTGTCTGCAGATGCAATGGATTATCTCTCACATGGGGGCAGCAGCCCCACACAGAGCTGTCCAGCTCCTTTCTGGCCAAGGCAAGCGGTCACTAGGGACTCTCCTTGTCATAATCTCTCCTCCCTGGAATAATCAGACTAAGATTTTCCCACAATGCATTCTGTTGCCCAAGGGCGTCCATCAACCTGGAGGGATGTGGCTTGCGAAGCCACTGGGTGAGAAAAGAAAGAGATATGGAGACTATAAGGCGAGATGAGGTTTGGCAGGCATGGGGAAGGGCATAGAAGATAAGGGGGAATTGGGGTGGGGGAGGCAGTCACACAAGTGCCTGGAAGCAGCCTAGAAAGGTCAGTCTTCCTTCCCACAAGAGGCTGGCTAGTTTCCCAGAACATCAGACTACTCGGCTAAGTTGAACAGTAGGAAGGGAAGGGGACTACCCATATAACCTTGAGGAAGTCACTCACTCTCTGACCCTCAGTTTCCTTACCTGTAAAATGATGGGGGTGGACCAGATGGCTTCTAAATAAATCTTGTTATTTCTGGTCTATGTGTGTGCTGGGGACACAGTGCAGTGAGTTCCCCAACACTGGAGGTTTCTTTCAAAGGAGTCCTTTGGCCATTTGTTGGGGATGGTGTAAATTAGAAGACATTCCTCTACAGGTGGGGACTGGGCTCAACATTTTTATAGAGCTTTAAGGGGAGCAGATGCTTTCTGTGTATTAGCAAATGGCCTCTGAGGTCCCTCTTGGCTGGGAGATCACAGCTCCTTCCCTGCATATCGGGAGCAGGCCACCTTCTCCTCGTCTCCACCTAAGTGCCCATATTTTGCTCCCTTGCCCAGTTGCTCTGTCTGCTAAATCCCATTTCCTTTGTTTGCCTTCTGACTGCAGGATGAAGATGAGACGTCATAAACTCTTTCTGACTCTGTGTATGGCTGGCCTCTGCCTCATCTCCTTCCTACACTTCCTTAAAGCCTTGTCCTATGTCACCTTCCCCCGGGAACTGGCCTCCCTCAGCCCCAACCTGGTAGCCAACTTCCTGTGGAACAATGCCCCTATCACACCTGAAGCCAGCCCGGAGCCTGGGGGAGCCACGGGCCCTGAGCTGCTCCGAACTCCACTCTATTCTCACTCACCCCTGCTCCAGCCCCTGCCCCCGATGGGGGCCACTGAGGAACTCCATCGGCTGGAATTTGTGCTGCCTGAGGACAAAGCAGAGTATTTTGTCCGCACCAAAGCTGGCGGGGTCTGCTTCAAGCCAGGTACCAAGATGTTGGAGAAGCCCACAGTGGGACAGCCAGAGGAGACACTTGAGGCTGGAGACAGCTCTGTCTCTGGGGGCACAGCCCGCCGCCCACTGACAATCGGAAACTGGCTGGCTTCGGGGAAATCCAAGGGGATGAAACGTCGGAAGTGGGTGGAATGTGTGTGTCAGCCCGGCTGGCACGGGCCAAGCTGTGGGGTGCCCACCGTGGTGCAGTACTCAAACCTGCCCACCAAGGAGCGCCTGGTGCCCCGGGAGACGCCACGACGGGTCATCAACGCCATCAATGTCAACCACGAGTTTGACCTGCTGGACGTGCGATTCCATGAGTTGGGGGATGTGGTCGATGCCTTTGTGGTCTGTGAGTCCAACTTCACTGCCTATGGAGAACCTCGGCCACTCAAGTTCCGAGAGATGCTTCGGAACGGTAGCTTCGAGTACATCCGCCACAAGGTTCTCTATGTCTTCTTGGACCACTTTCCACCAGGGGGCCGCCAAGACGGATGGATCGCCGATGACTATCTGCGGACCTTCCTGACCCAGGATGGCATATCCCGCCTACGCAACCTTCGCCCAGATGACGTCTTCATCATCGATGACGCGGATGAGATTCCTGCCCGGGACGGTGTCCTCTTCCTTAAGCTCTACGATGGCTGGACCGAGCCCTTCGCTTTCCACATGCGCAAATCACTCTATGGTTTCTTTTGGAAGCAACCTGGCACCTTGGAAGTGGTGTCGGGCTGCACAATAGACATGCTGTTGACCGTCTATGGCACAGATGGGATCCTCCTGAGAAGACGACAGTACTACACCATGCCGGGCTTCCGTCAGTACGAGAACCGCACGGGCCACATCCTCGTCCAGTGGTCCTTGGGCAGCCCGCTCCACTTTGCAGGCTGGCACTGCTCCTGGTGTTTCACCCCTGAGGGCATCTACTTCAAGATGGTGTCAGCCCAGAACGGTGACTTCCCCCGCTGGGGTGACTATGAAGACAAGCGGGACCTTAACTACATAAGGGAGCTGATCCGTACAGGTGGCTGGTTTGATGGCACTAGGCAGGTGTACCCTCCCGCTGACCCCAGCGAACACATGTATGCCCCCAAGTACCTGCTGAGAAACTACCCAAGATTCCACTACCTGCTGGACAATCCCTACCGTCAAGCTGAGGGGACTGTGGGTGCAAAGGATAGCATGAAGGGCATCGATGGTGGTGGAGCTGGGCCTGAAGGAGTCGCAGCCAGGGCAGCACAGGCAGGGGAGATCTGATGACATCACAAGGCTCCATGATTTTCACTGGGGGGAGGTCCAGGGAAGGGAAGGGGGAGAGGGCATTAGGATGGTGCAGTTGGCTTCTGAGGCTAATTGCTCTCCTCCTCTCTCCCTTCTCCAAGAGGGAGCCCCGCATGATCAGAACTTAGGAAGAGGGGCAGGGGGTGAGGGGACCTTAGACCTCAGGATGTCCCCAGTACTAACCCCAGGTGAGCCCACAGATCTTCTTCTTGGAGTCTATGCCCTTGGGTATCTTTTCATTTCTTTCTCTGTCTTGCACATAGAGCTTTTTCCCAGGGGATGGAGGGAAGTCAATTTTTCTGTTTGCAGCTCCATGCCCTCATCCTCCAACCACATTTTGTGGCCATGGCAAGGCAGGTATAGGGACCAGCAGGGAGAGAAGGGGCTGGATACAGGGTGATGGATAGGCAGGAAGGGAGCGTAGGGTATGCATGTGGACAGCTGACCTGGAATGGCTTTTTACACCCACAATGAATCACCCATCAAGACAGATGTCTAGAAAGTATGAGTGGCCAGCCCTTGGTTCCCCCTGGGAAACCAGCTTTGGGCTGTGGTCAATAAGAGGAAGGAGAAGAAAAGACCAGATGCTCTAGAAATACAGTGGGGACCAGGGAAGGGAGGGAAACTTGGGATAGGGGTATGAAAAGGGAGTAGGGGTGGGGGGTGGCAGAGATGTATAATTCCACTAGAAATTAACAGAGGGAGAGAAGAGCTCTAGTCCAGTGACCACTCCACAGATCATCCCACTCTATATTCCAAAGGAGCAGTGGGCAGGGTTATATGGAACTGTAGAGGAGAGGAGACAGAGCTCAGGGCTCATTGCTCATCCCTAGAGCCTGTTGGAGAGATCTTGGGAAGCCCCCATCTCCTGAACCTCAGCCCTATTGTGCCCTTTTAGCCTTACTTATTCAGTGGTCCACTTTGGGATGGGCAGATGGAGTGACCCTTAGGAAATCAGGGGATCCTATCACCCATCTGTTTCTTGGAGAACTGCATAGGGTCAGGTAGGAACTGGGAGCAGGGTGTTGGGGTGGATGCTGCGAGATCCCCCTTTCCCTTAACCTGGGGAGGGCCAAATAGAAACACTATCCTACATACAGCAGGGCCCTGTCTCTCCTGCCGATCCCCCAACATCAGAGCCTTCTCTGAGAGAGTGGACAATGGGAATCTGCTTCCCTCACTTTCCATCACCCTCTCCCCATCCCATCCAACCCTGTTGCTTGTAAACACTTTCTGGTCTTTTTTTTTTTTTTTAAACCAGAAATTAGGACTATTCCAGTCCCTCAGCTCTGTGCAGTCTGGCCAGTCTCTTCTCTGGAGCTCCATTTCCTCATCTGCTAAATGAGGGGTTGGACAAATCCCTTCCAGCTCTAGCATGCCATGTCTGACATCCTAAATATTAGTTGGAGGGTGGGCCTTGCCATACCTGTCTTGGACTCCTGAAGGGTGGTCATCTGGAAGACAGATTTTACTTATGCTGGCTTGGTCCCAGGGGCCAGTGAAGGGAAGTGGCCAAGAGGCAGGTTTAGGCTTCCCAGATTGAGAATGGAAAGGGACATTCAAGACTGTCTTGTCCAGGACTGTCCTGGACTCCGTGGGCTGTCAATCTGATGAAGCCAATGGACCCTTCTCAGAATCATGTTCTTCAATGCATAAAATAAAATACATAGGATTGCAAAGGAAGTGAATTATATGGAAATGCTATTACCAAAAGATTTTGTTTAAGTTCATGGACCCCAAGTTTAAGAACCAATCCAACCGTTCTCATTGTATAGATGAAAAAAATTGGGACCCAGATACCTTGAGTAACCTTCCAAGGTAGCCCAGGAAGCTAGTAGCAGAACTGAGAGCTGCTGCCTCTAGATGCCATGCTCTGTCCACTGTAGCCCCAGACTTCGAAATTAGAACTAGCCCAGAATGGAATGGGCTGCCCCTCACATTGCCTCCATCTCCCAGCAAAAGCCACTATGTTGGGAGAGAGATTCTTCGTTAGCTGTGGTGGCCAATGATCTCGCTGACCACTGAAGTTCCATAAGATTCAGAACTTGGGTGATTCAATGCTTCCCTCTCATCCCTTGAGGACCCCATTCATCCTGTTCTTTCCATACCGCCCCCCACCCTAGTTCTCCCTTCTAAATCCTCTTGGGGATCCCCAAAGTTCATTCTCTGTCCTTCAGATGTACAGTGTGGGGGATAGAGCGGAACAAAGTGCCTCTTAAGGGTGTTGGATTTCTAACCCCCAGTGGGTGGGTGGGGAATGAGGGCAGAAGCCAGGCAGGAGGCTCCAGGCTGGGAAGAGGGAAGAATGAAACCTTTCCAATCATCCAGACTCCTTTCATTCCAGGCAAGCCCAACCTCCAACCCAAGCTTTCCAGCTGGGGCTAAATCACTCTCTCTGTTGGGGGAGAGCCTGGGAAAGTGTCTTCTCTATTCCTGAGATAAAAACCAGCCTTTCTCCTCCCTAACCTCGCACCACCCCCATCTCACCCCCACTCCAATCGAGTTTGTGTTTGTACGTATGAGTAGATGGCAATGTGAGCACACCAGCTCTGCTCCTAGTAAGCCTTCCATGAATGTGTCTGAATATGCATGTGTGTTTACTTGTGTGTGTATAGGACCCTAAATTTAGGGCTGGAAAAGACCTCACTCGCCATGGAGTCCATGCCCCTAATTTTGTAGAGGAGGAGGAAACACCCACATCTCAATCTGCTGTTGGGTGTGCCAGGCACATCGTCTTCATTTTACAGATGAGGAAACTGAGGCAGCTAGTGGTTTAGCGACTTGTCCACGGTCCACAGTATGTGAGTTAGGATTTGAACCTGGGTCTTCCTGACATCAGCTCTGGCACACTCTCCAATCACTGTGCTCAGCCCGGCTATCGTCACGTGTCAGTGGGTGTGCATAGGAGAGCGTGTGTATGTGTCTCTCTCTAGGCTGGTCTAGTAGACAGGGCCTTGGTCTGGGAGTCAGAGACCCAGAGTCTAGGCCAAGCTCCGTCGTCCTGGGGTCCCCTGGGACAAGTCTCTTTCTGGGCCTGTCTCTTCTTCCGTCAAACACAAGGGTCAGATGCAGATCGATCCATCAACTCTCACCTGTGCCAGGTGCGAGAGATCCAAAAGGGCTTTCCCTCACCAAGCTTACATTCTATAGATTCTGTACAAACATAAACATTCTATAGAAAAAGGTCCCTGAGGCTGGGGCGTCCTGGGAGAGAGAATGAGCAGCGGGTTTTTGTCCCAAACTTTCTCGTGGGTCTCTATCACGTTGTTCCTTCAGGTCATGGCCTCTCTCCCTCCCCCACATCCGTTGTAAACTCCTTCTCCCGGTGTCTTCTCTCCCCCAGCACTCATCAGTGTACAGTGCAGAGTCTCATGGACTTGAAGCCAGGCTTAGAATCCTCACGTGGGGGCAAACCACCTCCCCTCTCTCTGCCTCAGTTTCCTCCCCTGTAAAGGAGGGGTCTGGTCCCTTCCAGCCCCAGATCTAGGATCCTGCTGTTCCCTTCTGCTCATTTGTCCTGTGCCCCTCCCTTCCTTTACCATTCTCTGCCCAGCTCCCCAGCCTTCAGCTGAGACTTGGCTTTTGGCCTCATGCCCCCTCCTGGGAGAGCAGCATGGTAAGAAGTGGGAAGACCCTGGATTGGGAGTCAGAGGGCCTGGGTCGAATCTTCGCTTTACCACTTCTAACCTCTGTGTCCGGGCAAGTCACTGAGCCTCTCTGGGACTCAGTGTATAATTTTCTGTAAAATGAGAGTTGGAATGGCCACCCTAGAAGGGCCCTTCCAACTCAAAATCTATCACCCCATGGCAGCGGGGGTTGGAGGAGCTGGGTCCAGTCCTACAATCATTACCCCTGCCTCCCACTTACCCCTTTACTTTACCCCCACCCCAGGCTGCTGGGGGTGGGGTGTAGGAAGGTCTTGTATGCTACTGTCATTCCTACTGGGAAAGCTCCTGATGGAACCTCGACCCTGGCCTCTTGAATCTGAGCCCTGAGTCCACTTACTACGGAAGAAAGGGCGAGGGTAGGGGTAGAGGGGGATTTGAATTCTCTGTTACCCCCCTCCCCCAGGGTGTGGCTAGCTTCCATCCCCGAGAAGGGGCTGCTTCTCATTTAGATAAGTAAAGTCAGCCAAGCTGCTTGAAAAGCAAGTAAGCATCTCTGCTTGGTGGACTCTGGGGATCCCTAGACAATGGAGAAAGTCTGCCCTCCAGGAGTTCTCATTCAAACTTTCATCTCCTATTTGAGGGGATTAGGCTAGGTGACCTGCCTCCAACATCTTTTCCTGCTCTAAATCCCATGATTTCAGGCTCATGTGCAAAGTAGGCCTTGGGGAACGGTGCACCCATCCTGGCATGAGTCTGGCTCCCTCCCAATTTTAGAGCCCCGTTCCCCTTCTTTGGGTTACTCCCAACATACACCCCCAGCTGCTACCACGCCCACCCTCCTGGGGGATTGGAGCTGCCCTGGTGAGGGATCCTGGTTTTAAAATACACTAGTTGGAGGAGCTCTCCCTGCCCCCTGGGTTTCTGTTCAGAGCTCCCCACCCCCACCTCCCCTCCTAGAGATGGGGACTCTGAGGGGAGAGAGGACACTGGAGGTGGAGAGTGGGGGAGATGGACAGTCACCTGCAATACGCACACACTGAGGACTGGGAAGAGAATTCCTTCTCCCTACCCCCAAACAATCTGAAGGGAAGTCACACTGTTGAATTAAAGCCACTGGGCCCTCCCCATTCCCCAGTGACTTGGTCAATCCCCTCCTGTCCTCCTGAGGGGACAGAGTGCAAGGGACCCCTGGAGTGGCGGGAGGAGGAGAGGGAGCTGAGCCCTGGAAACTGTAATTTAAGGACACCAATAATAATGATGATGATGGTAATAATAGTAATATTTTTTTTTGTAAGGACGAATCCAAATGTACACTCTGAAATCATTTTCTCTGTAAATGGTTGGATTTCATTTCACCCTTAAAGGGATGTTTAAAGGAGAAGATAATATTAATAATAAAAAAACCAGAGCTACAAAGCCTGAAAAGGAGTGAGTTTTATGTGTGTGTTTTGGGGAGGGGGCTGGGATTTCTGATTATATGAGGTGGGGAGAGACTGGAGGCCTAGGGGCCTTAGGTGTGGTTGCTCTGATACTTTTGTGACTTTGGGCAAATCAGACCCGGTGTGGACCTCAGTTTTCTTTTCTGTGAAATAGGGATAATCCGAGTTGTAACCAGCTGGAGGTGAATGAAAGTTCGGCCCAGGCAAGTTACCTGGCAAGTGTGTGAAGTCAGACTATCCACACCCTTACCGCTGGCAAGAGCACACCAGGGCTGAATTGTTTCCTGCAGTCCTGACACTGAAACCCGTCTTCCCCAAGTGACACTATTCCCAGAAACCTGCCAGGGGATTAAGCTTCCCCCTCCCCCCCTCCCAGGGGTATTGTAAGGATTGAATGAAGTGACGCCTTTCATTTCCTCATTAGAGCTGGAAGGGTTCTCAGAGACCATTTAGTCTGCCCCCATTTTACAGAGAGGGAAAACAGAGGTCTAAGGAAGTTTGGTGTCTTGCCCAAAGTCAGTAACCTGGTAAGTGAGAGAGACAGGATTCAAACTCAGGTCCCGTGACTCCCAAGGTTAGTACTCTCTACATGGCATTCTGACTCCTGAAATAATCTATCGGCCACTCTAGGAGGACAGGTGCTTTGAGATCCCTTTTACACATCTGCTGTTCCTCTCTCCGTGAGATTTCAAGCTCTTTGTCAGACTGATTTCAGTGAACCAACTTTGCCTGCGGGTAAATGAAGACCACCACAGAATTATCACTCACCTTTCAAATCAATTATTGAAACTCTGAGGAAAAACAAAAAGAAAAGAAACCTCAGTGAGGGCTTCCTGACCAGCTACTCTTGAGGCTCAGTTTTCCCAGCTGTTCAACGGAAAGGATAATAGTTGCCCTGTCATCCCTGGAAGGCAATGAGGAAAGCAATTTGGACACCTGGAAGAGCTGTGTCCTTGAAGGGGTCAGCCCGTCTGGCCCCGTTCGATGTCTCTGTCTACTTCTCCCCTTCCTCACCCCCAATCCCATGGTTGACCCATTCTCTGAGCAGAAAAGAAAACTGAGGCCCAAAGAATTTTCAGCTTGTCGGGGTCACATAGCCGGGAGATATCAGCCGGGTCTCCTGACTCCATATTCTAGCTGGAAACACATGCAGCCCTATCTATGTGTCTAACACCTATGGGACTCTGTTCACATATGCACATGCAGGAGCATCGCCTACAGGGAGCCAGGAGACACCACTCCTTCCTCTCCTTGACAGCTGACCAGTGGGACCCAGGGGCTGGGATTTGAAATTGGCCTCCAACACAGAACTGTCTTCCCGCAGAGCCGGAGTTTAGCCTCTAGAAAGGGAGAGTAGCTTTATTAGGGTGAGCTTGGGACAATGGGTAGAATAGCCCAAGGCAATGGAGACTGTGTGACCTTAGGCAAATGACTTAACCTCTCTGACTTTGTCAAAGGAGAGGGTTGGGAAAGAGTCTCTCTAGAACTCCCTCTCAACTCTGAATACTGTGATCCATGAATAGTGAATAGGAATCTGCTCTACAGCACTCCCAACAGGAGGATCTCCAGCCTCTGCTTCTATGTGTCCACAGAGACCCACCTCCCTGCCTGCTTGTGGAGCTGGTCCTTAGGGAGCCAGTCAGGCAACAGGCATTCTTAAGTACCTCCCGGGTGCCAGGCCTTGTGCTAAGTTCAGGGGGTACAAGGACTTGTTGCTCTCAGACTAATGGACAGGTCAAGGTGCGGCTAACCATATACACTATGTGTGTGTGTATGTGTGTGTGTGTGTGTGTGTGTGTGTGGGTGTGTGTGTATGTATGTGTGTGTGTGAGGCAGAGGAGAGCCAAGGTAGGGCAGCTACATGAGAAAACAGCTGAGAGCTTTCCTTCCATGGAGATTTGCAGTTCATGTCTCTGCCCTCCAATCAGAGAGGCAGAGGGTAGTCATGAGGTATAGTACCAAGGCTGAGTACCATGAAGGTGAAGAGGACCAGATTTGCCAGTGGGATGGATATGTGGGGTGACACTGTGTGTATGTGTGTATGTGTGTGTGTGTGTGTGTGTGGGTGTGTGTGTGTGTGTGTGAAGGATGACACAGACAGAGATTGGGAGCCTTGGTAACTGGGAGGACACTCACATGGGCAGGGCAGGTGCCCAAAGGTGGCTAGTCTTTATCCCCTTAAAGTTCTAGGGGTATCCCTGAGGGCTTGGAGGTTTCTTTTCCAGTATAGCTCATAAGCCCCTACCAGTGTGTTTCCCCCATTAGTGATCAGTGATGTCAACTAGGAAAAGCCACACAGCTGCTAGAAAGGAGTGTTTACTAAATTGGTATTCTGAGGACAACTGGTATAGTGACCTGGCCCCCAAAAGTCTCTGACACACTTCCCCACACAAGTACTTACAGAGTCCAGGGGAAAGTGGATTCAAGCTTGGAGAGCCCCTGTGGTTAAGTGGTGACTCAGAGTTCCTAGGCCTTGGTTTGGTGTCCCCAAAATGTTCCCTTTAGGGTTGATGTCACCTTTTCTTCTGGGCTCTTTGTAGAGCCTGGAATCTGCATCAGGTCTGCCCTTAGCTCCCAATTCATACAGTATATTTGCTGTTCCAGGAGTGTTGCTAGGAAGCCAATGGGAAGATGGGAAGTCCCAAATCCTCCAGATCCTTTGAAGTTTAGGGGATCTTCCTTCAGCCAAAGAGAGGGAGGGTCCTGAGACAAGTCCAAGTCTTTGCCTATTCTCCAAGAGTTTCTTTCTGAGGGATTTGTTGCAATGTTCTAGCCTGGCTCCCAGCTGCCCTGAATTTTCCCTTCCAACCAACTTCATGGCTTTCAGGCCCCAGAAGGCATCAGCAAGTCCCTCAGCCAATCCAAACCCATGTTTGCCTAGTGAAGAATCCTATGTTCTCACCTGATAAACATATCTGGGCTAAGCTTGGAAATGCAGTCCCACCTGATAAATGTATCAGGGTTAAGTGATAGATAAAGTGCGACTGGATCCAATTTCATTGTTAAGGGAACTCCCAAGTCAGGAAACTCCCTTTTCCCACTACGCTCAGCCCTTGCCAAGAATACCAAGAGGATAAGTGATTTGCCTAAGGTTACCCAACCAATATGTGCAGAGCCTGGACTTGAACCCAGGTCTTTGTAGATCCAAGGCTAGCTCTTTATCCCCCGTGCCCTGATGCTCTGAAATTCTGGGGCATCTCTAATGACCTAAGTTTTATTATGAAAAAATGAAAATATGCACATTAACCAGCAGAGGGCATTGGTGCCTCATTCTTGATAGTAGCTGTGACTTGACAGCACCTGGCTGAGATGACCTAGAGAGATGGGATGGCCATTTTCCCCTGGAGGAGACTGGTAAGGGACCTGAGAGAGAGAGGAGGAAAGGATGCTGAATGGAAGGGAGACAGAAGTGCTGTCCGTGCTCCCGGTATTTTCAGAATCAGAATGAAAATCAGGCTGCATGCAATAGACAGGATCAAAGATCCCGTCCTGCCCATTTCTGCACTGGGACGCCGTATTGGATATCAGAGTCTTCATGACCTCAAATGCCAGGGTATGCTGGAGCCATTGTTCATGAGAGCCGGTTGTGAAATTTTCAGGGTGAGCATTTATACCTGAGAAATCAGCAAAGGCCACAGTTAAGATCTTGATTTACTGTTTTGTTGATTTCTAGACTTCAGAATGTGTTAGAGAATGTTAATTAATAATGCAGATTAAACTTAAAAATGGTTGTGCCTGCACATACCCCTACCATCACCTCTACCCCCCCCCCCCCCCCCCCCCCCCAAAGATCTGGTTGTTAAACATTTACCATCACAGCACTGCCTCAAAGGGAGCTAAGCTAGGGAGATCCTATTTTTCTAAATAATAAAATTCACATAACAATAGTCTACAACCACATAGAGCTTTAGCATTCCAGAGCACTTTTTTTTTTTGCTTTTTTTGGTGACGCAATCTGGGTTAAGTGACTTGCCCAGGGTCACACAGCTAGTAAGTGTCGTGTGTGTGAGAGTGGATTTGAACTTGGGTCCTCCTGACTCCAAGGCAGGAGCTCTACCCACTGCACCACCTAGCTGCCCCTCCAGAGCACTTTCAAATCCAATGTTTAATCCAGTTCTCATAATTTACAGATGAAAAAACAGGCCCAGAAAATGAAAGTGAATTGGTGAAACCGCAAATGGTAGTGTATGAATTGAGAGCTAAGGGCAGATCTGATGCAGATTCCAGGTTCTACAAAGAGCCCAGAAGAAAAAGTGGCATCAGCCCTAAAGGGAACATTTTGGGGACACCAAACCAAGGCCTAGGAACTCTGAGTCACCACTTAACCACAGGGGCTCTCCAAGCTTGAATCCACTTTCCCCTGGACTCTGTAAGTACTTGTGTGGGGAAGTGTGTCAGAGACTTTTGGGGGCCAGGTCACTATACCAGTTGTCCTCAGAATACCAATTTAGTAAACACTCCTTTCTAGCAGCTGTGTGGCTTTTCCTAGTTGACATCACTGATCACTAATGGGGGAAACACACTGGTAGGGGCTTATGAGCTATACTGGAAAAGAAACCTCCAAGCCCTCAGGGATACCCCTAGAACTTTAAGGGGATAAAGACTAGCCACCTTTGGGCACCTGCCCTGCCCATGTGAGTGTCCTCCCAGTTACCAAGGCTCCCAATCTCTGTCTGTGTCATCCTTCACACACACACACCCACACACACACACACACACACATACACACATACACACAGTGTCACCCCACATATCCATCCCACTGGCAAATCTGGTCCTCTTCACCTTCATGGTACTCAGCCTTGGTACTATACCTCATGACTACCCTCTGCCTCTCTGATTGGAGGGCAGAGACATGAACTGCAAATCTCCATGGAAGGAAAGCTCTCAGCTGTTTTCTCATGTAGCTGCCCTACCTTGGCTCTCCTCTGCCTCACACACACACATACACACACACACACCCACCCACACACACACACACACATACACACACACATAGTGTATATGGTTAGCCGCACCTTGACCTGTCCATTAGTCTGAGAGCAACAAGTCCTTGTACCCCCTGAACTTAGCACAAGGCCTGGCACCCGGGAGGTACTTAAGAATGCCTGTTGCCTGACTGGCTCCCTAAGGACCAGCTCCACAAGCAGGCAGGGAGGTGGGTCTCTGTGGACACATAGAAGCAGAGGCTGGAGATCCTCCTGTTGGGGGTGCTGTAGAGCAGATTCCTATTCACTATTCATGGACCACAGTATTCAGAGTTGGGAGAGAGCCTTTCCCAACCCCTTTCTTTGACAAGTCAGAGAGGTTAAGCCACCTGAGGTGGCTTAGGGAGCAGACGGAAGGCTAGCTATCCAGCCCTTTTGTCTTTCCACCACACATTCGTTTGACAGCATCTCAAGAATGATTACAGATCAGACATTCCACTATGATATCCCTTGTTCTGTGTTCCCTTCTAGCTCTGACATTCTCTTTTCTAAAGTCTCTCCCTCCTCAGAGGTTCAGTTGGTCAGTCAGTCAATAAACATTTATTAAGTCTTTCCCAATCCTTCTGAATTCTGGGGCCTTCCCTTTTCTAATTATTTCCCATTTACTTTGCAAATATCTCGTTTACACATAGTTGTTTGCATGTTGCCTCACTCACCAGACTGTGAGCTCCTTTCTTTGTATGCCCAGGGCTTAGCACAGTGCCAGATGACTTGACCAGGGTCCCACAGCTTGTAAGTGTCTGAAGCAGAATTTGAACTTGGGTTTTCATGACTCCAGTACCACCTTTCCCAGAGGAAGAAGTGTGCTGATCACTTGATTGTGATTGGTGAATCTCCCAGAGGCCCCCAATCCTAAATCAAATGCCTTTGGGCTAACTCTATTTTAAGCCTGTGAACACCACAGGCAACAAGGCCAACAGTAGGGATCATATTCCTTCTCTCTTTTCTCTATACAGTCAGGTGGCTACATATATACAGTAGGAAAATATAGAAACCAGCTGCTGCTAAGCCTCCTAAACTTTTCTGCCCAGTTGTGGGTACCAATAAACCTATCTCTTCTCCAAGTGCCAGATTTAATGCTCCTGATATCTTATGACAGGCACTCAACTTTTAGGTATACCGTATGCCCTGCCACAAATCCTTTTTAGCTACAGAGCTAATATAAGGTCCACTTTATTTCTGATCTTTTGGGTAATTATATCTGGAGTTCCCTTGGGGGAGAAGGGGCAGTTAGGTGCATGTCTGTTTTCCAGGCTGCATTTCCAAGAGTCATCTGTTAATGCAGTTACAAGCTATCTCTATGTTGCAACAATCATCTCTCAGACCCTAGCTCAGACCTGTCTCCTCTTGTAACAACTCAATTTCCAAATGGATTGTTTTGCTGGCAATCCAGTCCTCATTACATTTCGTTATTACCCAGAAGATTCTCACCATTTTCCTCCTCCATATGAATTTCTTTAAGATTTGGGATTCATACAGTTCTTGGGTGTATCTTGGTAGATATACAATTTCCAATGTTTTGTGACTTCTGTAGTTATTTTGAATGGAATTTGTTTTTCTAGCTCTTCCTGCTGAGTTTTGTTGGTAATATATAGCAATACGGATGAGTTATGTAAATTTATTGTATGTCCTGAAACTTTGAGGAATTTATTGCTTCAATTACTTTTTGGTTGCCTTTTTAGGGTTTTCTAAGGAAATTATCGTATCATCTGCAAATTTCTGTGGCTAACATTTGGGAGGGACCCTGACTCTCTCCCCTCTCAGCCTCTCTACCCCTCATTCTTACCTTGATAAGTGCTTTCACTTTTCTGCTTTGGACTGTACTACTCCATTCATTCTGCTAGTTTCCTTGGAAACCAACACCTAAGTCAAACTAGTCTTTCCCAAGCCCTATTATCAAAGACTAGTTTGAAGTCGATCAGACAACTTATGTGCAGACAGGTTTCCCAATGAGTATCTGAGAAAATTTTGCAGGATTTCTCCCTGGTTGCCTGAGCCTTTGAAAATACTTTTCTGTCTTCTCTATGATGCCCTTTGGGACTATGATAGCTTAAACTATTTCTGTGTGGAGCAGGGGTCTACAGAGAAAGAGAATCAGAGTTTCTTTTATCCTCATAAAGTGGCAGAACTGGGAGGGACTTTAGGATGAACAATTCAGAGCTGGAAAAGACCTTAGAATAGAAACTGTTCAATTACCTCATTTTTCAGATGGTGACAGTGAGGCCCAGAGAAGGCAAATGATTTGCTTAAGATCACGCTGCTAGCTCAGTTGCAGGTTATGGGAGTTCTGGGCCTCATGACCAGGTGGCCTGGCTCCTGCTCTCTTCACTGCATGAGGCTACCTCTCTGTAACGCACTTGCTAGCTTTCCAGAACATATCTGGGGTCTGGAGGAAGGGAACATTCTTCTGTTCTCCCCCTCTCTTGGGAAGCTAGCATCAGGTCACAGATCTGGGTCTTCCCTCTTGCCTTTCAGTACCAACTCCAGGGCTGGAATTCTGTAAAGTATAGAAGTCTCAGAGACAATGTTGGAAAGGCCGATATGGAACACTGGGTCAAACCACCCTCAGCCAAGGCAGACCCAACATCCCCGAAATAAAGGAGATTTTGGAATGGAGTCAAAGTCAGCTGGAGCCAGGGAGTCTCTTAATACATCCCTCCTTTCCTCTTGTGTTGCTCTGGGGTCAGAGAGCCAGGGCTTGAATCCCAGCTGTGTCTCTTCTTTGTGTGACCTTGAGCAAATTATTTCCCTTTTCTTAGCCTCCATTTTCTCATCAATTAAAAAAAAGTCCCTTTACCTCAAAGTCCCAAGAAATGATGAGTAAGTCAAGTAAACTTTTCAAAGCTCAGTTTTCTCCCCTGTCAAATGGAGACTTTAATCTTTTCAGGACCTATCCCAGAGGGCTGTGGCAAGGAAAGACGTTTGTAACCACTTAAAAGAATACAGAAATGGGAGTGATTATAGCAATTATAGTGATTATAGTGATTATACCATTGTATCATGAAGACCTCTGGCCTCAAGATCAGGTGACCTTGTGCTCCAGGTTTTAATTCATGGAGTACCTTCGTCCCAGGACTATTCTACCTGAAGCCCCTGATGACTTTACAGAAGGCAATGTGTGCGGATGGGAGAGCTACTTCCTGGTGTTCGCTCCGGCTAAATTGCTGAAATCCCAAGTTGAGGTGAATGACCTGAAGGTTTTCAATCACCTAAGGTTTATAGATCCCTGAGACTGGGTCAGAGGGGCCTGGAGGGCAAGTGGGCCTGTTCCCAGAGTCAGGTAGGGGCTCAAAGGCCCTTTTCTGGGTTAGAAAAAGCTAAAATAGGAATAACCTGCTCTAGGACATTTCATTTCCCCAAATGCTCTTAAAAAAATTCTAAACTCTAAAAAAAAAAATTCTAAACTTAGTAACGATCAACTGAAATAAATGTTCAAATTAACAATGATTGCATAAGAACTACAAATGCCACAAAGTATTTATAACTTGTTACAAACATGTGTATGTAATAATAGAAAAACATCCTGTTTATTTCCATGTCCCCTTCTGACCTGTCAGTCGTCAGCAAGCATTTAGCAAATTCCTACTATGTGCTAAACACTGCTAATTGCTGAAGGATCCAAAGAAAGGAAAAGCCAGATCCACCCTCAAGTCTAATGGGAGAGGTCATATGCACACATGATATACACATAGATGCACACATGACATACACATAGATACACACATGATATGTACAGAGTGGGTGGAAGCCAGTGTCAGAAGGGAAAGCATTAGCGGCGGGGGGGGGGGATAGGGGAAAGACCCGCAGAAGGCACAATTTGAGCTGAGCCTTGAAGGACACAAAGGCAGAGGTGGGGAGGAAGAACGCTCCGCGGGGCAGAGGCCAGCTGGTGCAAAAGCCTGGGGAGCTCTTCCTCTTCCTCTTGCATTACTCTCCCCTCCACCCCCAATTCTGTGGCTGTTATCATTGCTGTTGTAATTCTTGTTGACTTCGTGATAGTGTGCACGTCTGTTGTTCTAGGGCCGAGCCCAGCTGAGTGTGAGGATGTTTTTTTTTACCTGGCTGGCTGCAGGGCCATCAATATGGAGGCCTTGACAAGGTAAGAGGAAGCCAAGAAAAGCATAGAGGAGTGGAGATCTGTATTGGTGAAAGGTGTAGACTCTGAAGAAACCTTGGCTCATAAGTTCATATCTAGAGGAGAGCTGAGCAGGACCTCAGGGGCCCTGTAGTGCACTGCCATCACTGGACAGAGGAGGGAGAGGACAAAGTAAGGCTGAGAGGATCTTGCTGTTCTGACTCTGGTTCCTTTGCTTGGCATCACCACATCAGAGGTGGCACTGTTTATTGGGTTGGGTCACTAGGTAACCTTGAGCAAGTCACTTAACTTCTCTGGGGCTCAGTTTCTTCATCTGTCAAAGCAAGGAGGTTGATGGCCATTAAGGGCCACCTCTAGGTCTGTGAGCCAGCAGTCCCTCCATATTTCTTTGTCATCTTCAAATGTATCACTTCTTACTTTCTCTTTTTTAGAGAGGTGGCTCCGAGTCATCTGTAGCTGGCCAGCCCCCTTCTTCCCAATGTTTTCCATCCCTCCCCTTTCCTCCCCTTAAAAACGTACACACCAGATGGCTGTGTGGATGATACAGGATAGAGAAGGTCTGACCAGAGTGGTGGGATATGGGCCTGGAGCAAGGCGGTTGGGAATGCTTGAGGGACAGGCCAGTTTGGTGACAGCCAGACAGTCTAAATTTCATGGAACTTCTCACTTCTTGGCTGTATATTTCAGCCCAGAGTCATCATGGGCCCCAAGAAACTTTTGTCACCAAGTCATGTGAGGTGTTAGAATTGCAGAAATCTTCAAGATGGAAGGGGCCTCAGAGGCCATTAGACCTGGCCTGGACCTGAGCCAGGATCTCCAGGATCTCCTTTCCACCCAGTATCACTTGAAGCTCACACTTGGGACTCTTCAACCTCTAAGGCACCCCATTCCATTAAGGATTGATCTAATGTTCAGTGGAGCTGAAATCTGGCCCTTTTCACCTTCCATCCATCTGGGACGAAACAGAAAAAGTTGAATCCTTCTTCCATGGCACAGCTGTATAGACACTTTAAGACAGCTGCCTTGTTCCCCCCCATATACCTTTCCCCCAAGTCTTCTGGGCTCAACCTACTTCCTTCAACTTGTCCCCAAAGAGCATGGTCTCAAGGGCTTTTTACCACCCTAGGGCTTTCCTCTGGGGGTTGTCCAATTTATCAGTGACTCTTCTAAGATGGGGAGCCCAGAACAGGGCCCAGTAGCTAGATGTGGTCTGCTCAGGGCAGAGGACAGCCAGACTCCTCTGTCTGGTACCTAAAGCCATCCACAATCAGACTCCAACCTACAATCCTCTCTACAACTGTCCAGTAGATTCCAGCCAAACCTGTCATCTTGCTGAACTCCCCATACAACATTCCATCTTAAGGGAAAGCAATGATCACTAAGAACTAGCAGGGGTCCATTAAAACTAACCTCATTTTCTTTTGTGGTCAAGTACTATCCTGGTTAGATCAGAAGAATACCATATAGCATATCTGGATTTCAGCAAAACATTTCACAAAATCTGTCTCTTGTAATATCTTTGAAGACAAGGTAGAGAGAGATGTGGGCTGGCTGCACATTACCTTGTATACAGTGGACATTTAATAAATGTTCATTGGATTGAGTTGAATGGGTAAATTCAAAGTTGTCTGAAAGACCTGACTCACAGAAGGGGGATTAATGAATCACTGGAGGGACAGGTCTTTAGTATAGCGGCCCAGGATTCTGTCTTGGGCCCCAGTGCTCAACATTCCTACCAGTGATTTGAATGAAAGCATAGAGAACATGTTTGCCAAATTTTCAGATGACCTAAAGCTGGTCAGGATCACCAGGACACTGGATCACAGAACTCTTGGCAGGTTGGAACATTGGGCAGAAGCTAATAAAATGAGATTTAACAGGGTTAGAGTTTAACAAGTTTAACAGGGGTAAATGTAAAGTCTTGCACTTGGGGGTTCAAAAAATCAATTGCACAAGAGCAGAATGAAGTCATCTATGACTGGTAAGTAGCTAATATGAGATAGATCTGAATGCTGAATAAACACTAAGTATGAGTCAAAGATAAGATATGGTACAGAAAAGGCTGCAATGATAGAAAGAGTATAGAGAATAAGCAAAGTGATAAAGCCACCATCCTCTGTCTTGCGTCCCTGTTCTAGGCTGCACATTTTAGGAAGGATCTTGCAAAACTGGAGTGTGTCCAAAGGATACACAGGAAGCAGTTAGAAGGAAGAGGAAGGCTTAGTGGGGGACCATGATCTCTATCTGCAAATATTTGAAGGATGTTTGAGTACACAAAGGATCACTCTTCTTTTCCTTGGCCCCAGAAGGCAAGACTTGGGCAAATGCCAAGTCTGAGGAAGTAGAATTCAACCAAATAGAAATTGAAATTTCCCAGGAGTCAGAGTTTACCAAAAATGGAAAAAAGCCATTTAAGAAAGTCATGTCCTGTGATTCTGGAAGTCTGAAGGAAATCTACAGGGACACTGATAGAGGAGACAATTGTAGAAGGGAATCAGGCTTCAGGGAAGGGATTGACCAGGGTTACTTCTTTTTTGTTTGTTTGTTTGTTTGTTTTTGTTAGCTAGGTAATGGAGTTAAGTGACTTGCCCAGGGTCACACAGCTAGTAATTGTCAAGTGTCTGAGGCCGGATATGAACTCAGATCCTCCTGACTTCAGGGCTGGTGCTCTATCCACTGTGCCACCTTGCTGCTCCCCCCCTTTTTTTTTTTTTTGACCAGGGTTACTTCTGAGGTCCCTTTCAAGGGTAACATTCTGCCTCCAAAACTCAGATGATGCAAATTTGGAAGAAAAGGGAGAGGCTTTGAAAGAAACCTCCACCAGGAGCCCTTTGCTGAGTGAAGGTTTTGTCTCCCCTTCCTTTGAAAGGATGGACAGAAAGCCACACAATGGAGGGGACTTGCAGACCATCAGGAGGAGTCAAGCTTTACCCACAAAAACGTACTGAGGACAACAAAAAGGACCTAATTTTTTTTTTTGTAATGAGATGTGTAGGCTCTGAGCTTACCCAAACTGGTTGAGTACTTGGGGGTTCCTCAAAAATCATTCCTTCTTTGGTTTGTGTCCCCATCCGGAGGTTCCCCGAGGGGATCTGGGTGTTTAGCTCACGGAGAGAGTCAGAAAAAATGGAAACCAGTCCTTTAAAGTTCCCAAGCTGACAATATTTCAAACGCAGGACAAACTTTATTTAACCCAACAGAAAACAGAGCAGATTCACACGCAGTTGGATTACTGTCCTTTATGTGCCAGAAATCTATCAGGTCTAACACATTTATAACACAATACCCTGTGGTGCACTCACTCGAGTACACACACACACACACACACACACACACACACACACACACACACAC
>NW_020943070.1:2385970-2420086 GCF_900497805.2 Vombatus ursinus | reverse complement strand
ACACACACACACACACACACACACACACACACACACACACACACACTCACACTCCTTTTCCCTATTAGAGCAGGCATCCTGGGTTGCCAGACAGTCTTCCCTTTCCCAGGAATCTCACTTCTCCTGGGGATCTACCCAGTCTGCTTCAGTCACTACCAGTGAAGGGAAAGGTCGAGCTTCGCTCCTTCCCAACCTAGTTCTGCTCCTCAGTGTTCTTGAGCTCCGAGCCCCCTTGGCATCATCCAGGAGGCTGGGTACGGAAGCGCCTCACTGCTTAGCATCACTGGGGGCCCAGGGATTCTCTCCTCTCCTAGGCCTCAGGAGGCACTACCAGGGCTGTAAGCACACCCCCCACCCCCCCTTTAAAAGGCCAAGTCCAAGGGCATAGAAACCAGTCATCCTCCGTGTGGAATCACCAGCTTTCTGATGCATCCAGGGCAGGGAGAGCTCATACCTCGTCAAGCACAAAGGTACTTGCCTTATTAACAAGGAATTGACCTTGTCAGGGGAAATCTCATACCACATTAAGGAGATGCTAGAGGGGGTTGAAGAGGCCTCCGGCAGCTCCTCCCCGGCACACACTGTACTGGTGTCAGGGCAAGAAGAACAAGGAAGCTTTCTTGGGGCACTCCAGGGGCAGATGCTGCAATAGTCCCGGGCCAGAGGGAGGTTACACATCATCTCTAGTTCGCCTCCATTTCCTGTACAAAAAACTCAAAATAACGGATATTTCTAAAACACAATGTTGGTACCACCCTCTCCATCAGTTAAAAATCTTCCATGTCTCTCTATCGCCTCCAGGACAAAATACATGACTCTTGGCTCTCAGCTGTGCAGTTAAGGCTTCCGAAATCTGCCTCCCAAATCTTCTCAAGTCTTATTTCAGACCGCCCTTCTTCCTGCATCCTGTGCTCCAGTCAGACTGATCTGCCGGCTAGTTCCCTTGTGAAACTGCCCCTCTCCCACCTTGGTGCCATTGCCAAGGTGGTTCCCATGGGTGGCATGGGCTCCCTCTTGGCTCTGAGCTCCGGGAATCCCTACCTTCCTTCCAAGCTCATATGTTACCTCCCACTAGCTTTTCCTGATTCTCTCCCCAAGGTGACTGTTACTATTTTTATTAATATTTATAATATTAGTAATTTTAATTATAATTTTGTTGTTATTTGGTCATTTCAGTTGTGTCTGACTCTTATGACCCCATTTACGGTTTCTTGGCAAAGGCTAGAATGGTTTGCCATTTCCTTCTCCAGCTCATTTTACAGATGAGGAAACTGAGGCAAACGGGGTAAATGACTTGCCCAGGTCCCACAGCTAGCATCTGAGGCCACGCTTGATTTCAGGTCTTCCTGACTCCAGGCTCAGCACTCTATCCAGTACACCACCTAGCTGCCCCTAAATGAACATTAGTATTATACATTAGCATAAATATTAGTATTATTAACAATAACAATACCTAGCATTTATACAATGTTTCAAGGTTTGCAAAGCATTTCATATGTGTAATCTCGCTTCAACCCCACAACAACCCTGTGAGAATAGGTGCTATTATGATTCCCATTTTACAGATGAAGAAACCGAGGCTAAGGTGAAGTGATCTGCCAGGGGCCACATATCTATTGAGTGTCTGCTCTCCCTCCTGAAAATTACATTATTTCATATGCACACTGCATTTGCTTATCTGTGTACATATGTGTGTCCTTCTTCCACACCACCCCCACACCCCAGTAAAATATAAACTCCTTGTGGATAGGCAGGGACTGGTCTGGCTTGCTTATATTCCTATCCCCAGTGCTTCCTTAGCACAATGCTTGGAACAAAGTAAACACTCCATAGATGTGTTTTCATTCATTCATTATCTCTGCACAAGTGGGCATCGTCCATGCCCCAGCTGAGTGGAACCTCCTGTATGCCCAGCACAGTGCCTGGCACATTGTAGGTGCTTAAGAAATATTTGCTGAATTGAACTTTTTTAAATACATGAGGTGATGGTAATTAAGCATTTAAGCCACTTTTGGTTCAAGTCTCTGGGTCCAGAAAAATGACAGCCCTGATGTGGGGAGATGGGGATGAGGTCATGCAAACAGCCGTTTGGAGGAGGGAGGAGTTCCTAGGAAGCCTGGCACAGCCCCCGTTCTGCCCACGTCTTCAAACAGAAAACAAGGGACAAACCTGGTATTGATTCCTGGTAAATTTACAGAGGAGGTTCCCCAATGACCATTTAGAAATGTAAATACTTAACAAAGGAAGTTGGGTGAGGGTGAAGGAAGCTGGGGGCTCAACCATGATGTGAAGAGCTGAGAATGACACGACCTGGTTTCCATTTCCCTTAGGGACTCATGGATCTGGACAACGTGGGAGATATAATGTATAGTGATTTCACAAAGCATATGCGTGTACATATTCACATGTATATCTGACTGCTAAATAGCATTTTAAATCTTAAAGTTTTACATACTTCTGCTCCTTGTAAGAACTGTGAAAGGTGGGGGCTCAAGGTATTTTTTCCCATTTCACACATGAGGAAACTGAGGCTGAGACAGAGTCACATAGCCGGTAAGTGTCAAGGGCAAAATTTGAACCTAGATTCCTTCCTGACTCCAAATCTAGGTGCTGTTACAAAAGTAACTTTATAGATGAGGAAACTGAGGCTCAGATAAGTGAGATATCTTAGCCAGCTGACAAAAGTCAAGGAGATAGAGGTTCAAAGCTGGTCCCCTTCCTGACTCCAGGTCTAGCTTTGTGTGCACTAATACACCGTTTGATATTTCACAGGGTCCTTGTGGACTAGAGAGGGAAAGGTAGGCTAGAGGGAAGAGCTGAAAAGTGGTTTGTAGCTGGCTGTCTAAGCCAACCCATCAGGGGCGCTCCAAGATTAGAGGCTGAGCCCAGGAGGGCTGGGTCTTCACCCTTCAGTCCACACAACTCGTTGGCTTCACTGTGGGATGGGGAGGCCTTGGACCCATGGCTGTTGGACTGGACTATGCACATCCCCTTTCAAAGTGTCAGAGGAGAAACCCTGCCAGGTTCCCCTTCGGTGGGTACAGGCTTAGGAAAGGGGAGGGAGAGCAGGAGAGGAAGGAGGGGGCTAGGAGTCCTAGGGGACGGGCAGAGCAGCACTCATCAGGTGCCAGTCACAGAATTACAGAACCTCAGGGCAAGAAGGGACCTCCTGGGCCACCTGATCTACCCCTTCTAGACCCAGGATTCCCTTTACAATCTACATAACAAATCTAACCCCCTGAGGTGAGGTGCCCACTAAATGCTGCTTGCTCCAACTCTGTTCAATCAAGCAATTAGATAGTCTTACTAAGCACCTACTGTATGCAAGGCTGAACAGGGAGCCACCTCCGAGCCAGGAAGACCTGCCTCTGACATATCCTGGCTGTGTGACCCTGGGTAAAGGGCTGAAGTCCCCGAGACCTTAGCTCAAATCTGGCCTCAGACATTTATTAGCTGTGTGACCCTGGACAAGTCTCTTAACCCGTGTCTGCCTCAGTTTCCTCAACTGTAAAATAGGGATCATAAGGCACCTCCCTTCCAGGGTTGTTGTGAGATCAAATGAGAGAATGCAAACGAAGTGCTTAGCACATAGCAGGAGCTTAATAAATGCTCATTTCCTTCCCCCTCCCCTCCTTCAGACTTGAAATCCAGAGCTCTTCTCTCCACATCTGTCTTCCTGTTATGATCCTCCCCCAGGACCCAGAATTTAGGATAAGACTACAGCTGCAGTAATGGAAAAGAGCGCTAAATTTACTCGCGGGATGTGGGTTCAAATCCTCAGTCTATCACTTACACGTGTTGCATGGGGCTATATCTCCAGTAGGACAATCTTTCCCTCTCCTTGAAGGTTTAAGTGTGTGATTCCAAAGAGGAATCAAACCAGCTCCTGACCTCCAAATGCAGTGCCCATTCTAATGGGTCACGTTGCCTCTCTGGGTCTCAGTTTCCTCATCTGTAAAATGGGTCAAGCAATATTTGCGTTACCCACTTCTCAGGGATGGGGTGAGGGAATGAGCCCTCCTGTAAAATCTCCAAAACTGTAGATACAGGGGTCTATCAGGCCAACGAGTCAAAGCTGCCCATGAAGTCAATGACTGTGAGCTGGGGAGCTGACCCAGGATTTGAACCCAGCTCTCTCAGGACTCCAAGGCCAGAAGTGCATCATGAGCAGCCTCACTGCGCGCCGCTGGTCACTGCTACAAGTGGGTACAAGGGTCTTCGTGTGGTAGGAAGAGGGCTGGAGTTGGGGTTTGAAGCCCTGGGTTCGAATCCCAGCTGTCACTTTCTGTGTGACCCTGGACAAGTCACACAGTCCTCAGTAAAAAGTCCTCTCTGTAAAATGAAGGGGTCGCGCCCGACGGCCTCTGAGACCCCTTCGAGCCCCAGACTGAGGCCGCTAGGATGACTGTAGTTGCGAGGTTGGGTCAGCCTCGAGGACCACTCAGACTGGGAGCCTGACTCCTCCCTGCCTCACTTTCCCCACAGGCGTGGCCACTACTGAGCATGCGCCTTCTCCCCCCCTTAAAAGTTGAAGGGAGAAGGGGTGAGCGGTGGGAGAAGAAATGGATATATGACGTCACTATAGGGGCGGGGCCCTACGGGAATGGGAGGGTTGAACTAGGGAGGTGCTGTCCCATTTCTCTAACGTCACGGTTAGGGGAGGGGTCTTAAGGGAAAGGGAGGGTAGAGAGAGAGGCGTAGCCCCACCCCCACGGGTTGAAAGAAGGCAGGTGGAAGGGTATGGGGAAGCTTGCGCACTGTAGCCCCTCCCACTTCCCAAACGTCAACTCTCAGGGAGGGGCATAGAGGGAAGGGCTGAGCTTAGGTGCTGTAGCTCCGCCTACATGCCTGACGTCACCAAACAGGGCAGGGCATGGAGAGCAGTTTGAGTAGAGAGGGTTGAGGGAGAGATGTAGCCCCTCCCACAATCAATGACTCCCGTTCGGGGCGGGGCTTAGAGATAAAGGGAAGTTGTAAGGGAACGAGGAGGAAGTCTCGCGAGGCCGTAGACTGTCGTTACAGGAAGTCCCTCCTCCTAGGGCCTCTCTTCCGTCTTCCGCCCGTTCCTCTTCTTCCTCTACAGAGGTCATGTCCCGGAAGTGAAGCAGCCATGTTGCCCGGTGACCGCGGCTTGAAGGAGGCGGCGGCGGCGGCGTCTGTGTGAGGCGGCGTTCCCGGCCCCCGGTCCCGGCCCCGGCCCTTTTCCGTCTCCGGTCCCGGCCCGGCCCGGGCGGCTCGCTGACGACTCGCCGCGGCGCGGCTCCGGCCCCCCGGACCCTCATGGCCGAGCCCGGCCGCAGCGCGGTGCTGGGTCTGTACCGGGCCCTGCTGCGCCGGGCCCGCGGGCTGCGCTTCACCGACCGCGACTTCTACGTGGCGGCCGTGCGTCGAGAGTTCCGCCGCCCGCTGCCGCCCGGGGCCGGCCCGGACGCCGTGCGGAGGCAGCTGGAAAAGGGCCGGGTCTTCCTGCGCGGCGAGCGAGGCCACCTGGTGTGAGGCCTGGGGCCGGCCACGATGCGCTGAGGAGCCCTCCCCAGGTAGGTCCGGTCCGGCCCGGCCCTGCTGTGGCCCGAGGCTCCGGTCCGGGGAGCGAACGCTGATTAAACGCCTGCTGTATGCGCCGGGGGCCGAGCGCCCCGTAGTGATGGAGGGAGTGAAAAGCACTGAGTAAGCGCTTGCTGTGTACTTGCTCCCGGCGGAGCCGGGAGAGAAAGCGAAGGCCGCATTCCGGTGACCTCTTGGGACGATCCTTGACCGGGTTTCCCGTCTGTGGGACCCTCGGCCGCGGGGTCTCAGTGGGCGGACACCCCGCAGCCTTGAACAGTGGCCTCGGAGTTTGGGTGGTGATTCCTCGGCCCTCGGGGGACGATGGGGGAGGGGCTCTGGTGAAGACTGGCCCTGAATCAGGAGCCTGACCTTTGACCCCTAGAGAGCCGCAGGCTGTCTGATGCGGTCACTTAGTCTCCCTCCCACCTGGATCCAATCAGGTCTGGGAGTTTTTAGGTACCCACCTAGCACTTTAGAGCGCGTGGCTGCCCAGATAAGAATTTGCTTAAATTATTTAGAGAACCCTTTGCTGTTATTCAGGACCTACTTTCCTGTAGGCTTGATGGTGTCCGGGTATGCCAGGGGGAGGGAGGAGTAGGAGGCTGCTGGACCACTGGAGTGAACTGAGCCCCAGGTGGGAAGGGACCCGCCCAAGGTCACACAGGCACAGCCAGGACTCCAAGTCATTTAGAATTCGTGAATTGGTTTCCTCACAACTAGGCCTTGGAATTGGCTGCCTAAGGACTACCATCCTTTGACAGGTAAGGGCGTAGAAGTTAAAGGAAGAGAGACCGCAGCTGTGGTTCAGGGGGAAGGCAAGCACGCCTTGGAGTCACTGCGCCTGGACTTTGTACCAGCGGAGACCCTTGCTTGCCCTGTGGCTGCTGGACCAGTCACTTTGCCTCCAGAATCTGTTTGCCTGCCTGTGGAAGGGAGAGGATGGTCATTGTACAGCCTCCCTCACAGGGTGGTTGTGAGGAAGGAGCTCTGTAGACTTTCAAATTTTGTAGAAATAAAAGAGTCGTTTGTTTTCCACTTGGCGGGTGCCTGGATGTCCAGGATTCAAATTCAGCTCCCTTGACCCTGCATCCAGAGATCTTTCTGCTCTACAACTCTGGTTTACCTAAACTCTCTATTTCCTTTACCCCTTGCATTGTTGTAGTCTAGGGGGGCTGGGAACCCCAGAATGCAAGGGTATGGGGCAAGGGTCTGCCTCTAAAGAGTTTGACCACTCAGGTCTTTCAGTCCAAGACAAGGTTTATTATGTTGCTTATAGAAGCTGGCGGGATTCTACGAGTCTTCAAAATGTAATGGGGACCAGATCAACACTTTTATAAGAGATGGGATTAAGGAGTGGCAAGTAGCCTGGGGTGGTCTGGGGGTAAGGAAGATAGGGGCCTGGATGGGATTTAGGAGTGTCAAGCTAAATAAGGAAATGAGGTAGGCTGAGGTGGGCCTGATACCTCAGGGAAACACCTGGGACTAGGCATTTGGGAAAGTCCAGAGCTTTTTAGGGGTCCCTCATTTGCACCCCATCAGCATGAGCATGTAGGGAGAGTAAATGGCATCTAATACCTGTTCCGTCTTTCTGGCAATTTAAGATTTCCAGACTATTTTCCTTATGACAAATCTGTGAGGTAGGTAAACTTAATGAAAATAAATGATAGTTTATGTATCTCTTCAGACATTAAAGCCTGTATAAATGTCTGCTGTTGTGATTTGGTATTAGTATAGCCATTTTATAGATGCCAAAGCAGATTAGGCATGCGGTTAGCTAGGAATCAGTGGAGCTAAAACTCAAGCCTAGGTTTCCGGACTCTTAACTATAGAACACATGTCTCTTAGAAACCTAGGAGTGATGATGATTACAAGAACAACTCAAATTTACATAACCCTGTTAGAGTTCCTGAAGTACCTTGCTTGTAGAAGGCTACATTAAGCACTTGCTTTGTGCTGGGCACCGTGCTGAGTCCTAGGGGAACAAACGGAAAGAGCGAAAGACAGTTCTTGCCCCCCAGGAGCTCCCTCTGATGGGGAAAGACAACAAGGAAGCAGACATACAGACAAGCTACACATATGGAAAATAGGAAGTAACCCGAGAGGGAAGGCCCAAGAATTGAGAGGACTGGAAATCACTTCCTGTAAAAAAAGGACGGGGTGTCAGTTGGTACTTGAAGGAAGGCAGAGGGTGGGGAGGAGGAGGGAGAACGTGCAGGCGTGGGGCACAGCCAGAGAAAATTCTCCAGGGCTGAGAGTCCGAGCGTCTTCTTGGGAGCAGGAGGCCAGTGTCACTGGAGCCAAGAGGAAGTTGGGGAGGGGATGGGGGGCGACACAATGATTTTATGTTGGATTCTGGAGGCAATAGGGAGCCACCGGAGTTTACTGAATGGGGGCGGGGCAGGGAGGAGAGGCAGACAGGCATGGTCAGATCTGTGCTTTAGGAGAATCACGTTAGTGGCTGAATGAAGGACTGATCTGGAGTGAGGAGACACTGAAGTCAGGCAAACCCCCCCAGCAACCCCCAGGCTATTGCAGTGATCCGGGAATGAAGGTCTTTACCAGGGTGGTGTGTTTGAGAGATTCTGCAGAAGTGAACTCTACAGGCTCGGAAACTGCTTGGATATGGGGGGGAGGAGGTGAGAGACAGGAGTCCAGGATGATTGAGAGGGTCTGGGAAGATAAGGGGCATATGTGTGGGGGAAGATGGGTTCTGAGTTTAAGAAGTCTGAAAGGCATTTGGAGGTCAGCAGAGAGACTGGGGCAGGGTAGGTGGATGTGAGAATCGGCAGCATAGAGATGGTGATGAAATCTGAGGGAGCTGAGGAAATGATCACCGAGTGAAATAGTGGAGAGGGAGAAGAGAAGAGCCCCAGGGGAGAACCCTGGGGAACTCTGGGCTAGAGGCTGTGACCTGCCTAGGAGACTGAGAGGGGGATGCTGTCTTGTGTGCCTCCTTTCCTAGACAAAGAAATTAGGCTCCAAGGCCTTGGGCTCAAGCTTTGGTGATAGAGCCAAAAACAGAAATGGAAACAGTCCCTGTGTTCAAGGAGATTACATTCTAACGGTGGGACAGTTACATCAATACATTCCCCATCTATACATAAGTAGAAGTAAATAAAATGGCGAAACATTGGGTGGCTTGAGAAGGAAGAAGATTGCTGTCGGAGGCTTGAGGGCTCCTGTAAAAGGCGAGGGAACGCCCAGCCTGTACAAGGTTCAGAGATGCCAGAAATGGGGCCAGATTCTCCAAAGTTTGAAAAACTAAACAGGAGTTTGTATTCGATGCCAGAAGCAAGAGGAAGCCTCAGGAGGGGCCTGGTCAGATCTGGATATAAAGACAGTCTGGAACATTGATGGTACGTTTGACGGGTTGAGGTTTTGGGGGGAAATAATGAACTTTGTGATGTCAATGTGTGAGTTTGAGATAGCTCCGGGACATTAAGTTTGAAATGTTTCATAGGTAATTGGTGATGTGGGGCTGATGCTCAGGGAAGAGACTGGGGTTGGATATATAGATTCTGCATAGAAACGAGAATTCAACCCTGGGAGCTGATGAAGGCACCAAGAGAATGAGTATAGAGAGAGGATAGGCGGTCAGCAAAGAGCTTTGGGAAACACCCACAGTTGGGGGGCATGATGAACCAGCCAAGGAGACTTCAGAGTGGTCACACAGGTAAAAGGAGGGTCAAGAGGACCAGAAATAGAAAGGGTGGACAGGAGTCCTCAGTGTTGCAGCAGACAAGTCCAGAAGCATATGGACTATGGCCTACAAGGGTTCTAGGATCTGTTGTCAAAGAAAGCTGGCACCGAGTCCAGTTTTGCCCCTCTTATGAGCAGAGTCATCTTGGCCAAGGTACTTCTGAGTGGCTTCTGTACCATCTATCTTGGGGTTAATAATTCCCAAGCTTTTTACCTCCTAGAGTTGGAAAGAAAGAAAGCCCTTTGTACTTTCCCAACTCAAGGAGTCAGGAACTTGAGGCCTAAAGGGAGACGGCTTCTCTACTGGTGATCAAAAAACAACAAAAAAAAGTCAAGGAAAACCAAAGAGATTTTTAAAAATCAGCTGAAATCAAAAGGGATCAAAGTGAAGATGTTAGGGAAAAATGCTCTGAATAACTGAAACTGCCCAAGTACCGAAGTGATTCAGTGGAAGAAGAAATGTCAATGTCCCAGTGACAGACTACCTTAAAGGACAAATGACCAGCGAAAGGAATGCTAGCAAGATTAACTCTGGTAAGAACATCCCAAGGCCGAAGACAAGAAGAGTTTATAGAAAGGAAACAGTGGGGCGGGGGTGGGGGAGTGGAGAGAAGACTGGCTTTGGACTTGGGCACTTGGCATCTGTGGCCTGGCTGTGACACGGCAAATCAAGAGCGGCCATTCTCCTTTCTGGGCCTCAACTTCATTAATTTGTAAAATGGAGGGTGATGTTTTGTAAAACCATGTAAAAGTGAGCTCAGGTTCCCACCACATACATAGATCTGAACAGTCACATCAGAGCTTTCCTGTAGCTATCAGAAATCTGGGGGGTGGGGGTGGGGAGGAGTGCCTTTTGGAGTTACAGTAGCAGCTGGTTAATCTCCGGAAAAGCCATCTCAGTACCCGGAACAGAGCACAGAGGTAGCATGCCCCAGTGGAAAGAACACTGGGCCTAGGTTGGTGGCCGGGTTTGGCCACTTGATTAGCTGTGTGTAAGGTCTGGGACAAGTCAGTTAACCTCTGAGTGTCCATTTCCTGTTCTGCCAAATGCTTGTACTCCCTTTCTCGTGAGGTTGGGAGTGAAGTATATTCCTGGGTGCTGGCTATCTATTGCAGTGCATTTTAATATACATCGCAGGGAAGGTCAGCAATGAGCAGAGCTGCAGATTGGACCTCCCGGGATCAAGACTACAGCCAAGTCTCCTGATTTCTTGTGTCCTCTTAGGTTAAACACGAACTCAGTTCTGCTTTCTGTATCAGTAAAGTGGGGGAAATGCCACCCATCCATCTGCTGCACTTGGGAGCCATGGTGGGCACAGCATTCCTTAGGGAGTTATCTAGAGGAGCCCTCTTGAGTAGGGCTGATTGTGCCGACTGTACTGCTGGCCAGATCCTGAGGCCCAGAGCCTGTCCCTGCACGGGCACAGCAGGGTTTGGCCTATTTCCTGACTGGATCTGTGTTGAGGGATGCTGCCATTCAAAGGGATTTTACTGATGTTGTGGGTCTTCTGTCACTGGCAACTCATATTCATGGACAAAATGGAGAGTTGCCTGGTGCCAGGAGAGGTGAAGTGACTTTGCCTTGGCCACAGGATCAGTTATGCTCCAGAAGAACTGGAATTCAGGTCTGCAGGCTGGCCCTGTGCTATCTATACCGAGCCTGGCCTCCATACCCACAGGCAGCTCAGGGAGCCTGAGGCTTCCCAGGATTTACTGCTCTGTGTGCATCAGTGTCTACCCTGGGAGCTGGGGGCTCTCTGCTCTGTGCTGAAAGGGCAGGCGCACCTCCCCCTGGGGCATACGAGCAAGGGGTGTGACACCATGACTGGACAGTGGCGATAACACTGGTACTTGCTTCTCTCACAGGGGTGGTGGGGAGAAAGTGCTTTGAAGATAACCCCCTCCTAGGAGCCTTTGTAAACCTCCAGGCACCACAGAAAGCGGGAGCTCTTTGTTTGGACTGTGTGTTTCCTATCCTCCCATTGCTGCCCTCTGCTTCCTACCCCATCCCCTACTTCCAGAGGTTAGGTAATAGCAATGGGTGAAGGGTAAGTCTAGCCCAGACCAAAGAGGCTGGAGGGTATTAGTGTCCACTTATGGTCAGGCCAGCCATGTTTACTGAGGAGCTCCTGGGCATGTGACCTCGTAGTCATCAGTGAAATTCCTGTATAAATAGGATGTTTTCATAGTACTCCACTGTTGCCCCTTTCAGCTTAGTCGTCCTTCCCTAGATCTGCATCTAGATTTTAGGTCATTGGGTCTTGCAGCCTAGCTTCTTCCTTCCTGGCCCCCCTTATCACTCCCACACTAATTCTTTGAGATAGTCCATAATAATTCTCAACTGGGAAAGGGTGAATCATATTTTTGACTTTTCAGCTCTCCAGTTGGCCTTCTGAAACTTCCTCTTTCAAGTCACCAGATGTTTGAAATCTTATCTAGCCCAGAGTTATGGGGGTGTTGCCCTCCAGCCGGAACAGTTCTTTAACAAGCCTGACCTGCTTTCTTTGGGTTTTAAACACAGGCCTGCTTTCAAATTCTAGTGTCTGGAGGCTTCTCTCATCCCAGATGGGGCCTCTCTCCTCAAAGCTGTGGCCAAGAACGCACATACTTGAGAGGCTGCCTTTGAGGCCTCCAGGCTTGCACCCCGTCCTGCCACCTTCAGCAGAAGGAAGCCAAGAAGAAAGAAGACAAGGAAGGGCCGTGACAAGTTACCTAAGCTGTTTCTCCAGGCCTAAGATGGGACTATCACTACTAGCCACACAGACTAATGGACTGCAACCTGGGAAAGGCTAAGCTGAAAGGGGCAACAGTAGAGTTGCTAGAGTACTATGAAAACATCCTATTTACACAGGAATTTCACTGATGACTACGAGGTCACGTGCCCAGGGGCTCCTTAGTAAACGTGGCTGGCCTGACCACGAATGGACAATAATCTCCTGTGGCATCTGATCAAGTTCCCAAATGTTGGGATATTATGGACCCTAAACTCTCACAGAAGAGAGTGATGGCAGAGTGGACAAGCATTTATTTATAAGTGTTCACTGGGTTCCAGGCCCTGTGCTAAGCACTGGAAATACACATACAAGCAGAAGGATCCCTGCCCTCAAGGAGCTTACATTCTAATATAATGAAGACTGGAGCAGCTGGAATGGCAGTAACAGGACAGCACACCAGGGTCAAATGTAGATGATTTAAGGGCCTTTGGAGGCAGCATGGTGAACAGTGAAAAATATGCTAAATACTCATGAACTTGGATGTTAAAATCTGCACAGAGCAGGGGCCTTGCCAGAATGCTGCACAGTGAATGATTCTGATTGGCCTTCTCTTCGTGCTGGCAAACAGCCAGGAATCTGGACTATGGGAGTGACAGGAAAAGCAGTATTCTGCCTTGAACTCGGACAACAGCGGTTTTAGTGCTTCAGAATGCAGGCTTATTTGGGAATCATCTTGACCAGTTTACCCAAGTAGTAGGTAGTAGTATGTGTAGTAACCAGTGACTATCTCTGGTGAACCCAGGGACCCTAGAGGCATGAGACCAGGACCTAGCTTTTTTGATTCAAGGGGCTGAACTCCAGTATCATAGAATGTTTGTTTGTTTTCCTTTGCCAGGGCCTGGGTTTCTTTTTCCAGTTAACTCCAGCAAAGTCTGGAAGTATTTACTTTGATAACTATCAGATGTACAGTTATCCTCACCAGATGATACGCATTGCGTATCATCTTTCTCACCTCAAAAACAATTGTCTTATAACCCAGCAGCCCCCATGTAGCAAGTACCCAGAAAGGGTTTTCGGTGTGCTTTGCCTTTTTGTATGTCTCTTCCATGTTTGACCCAACATTGCCTTCTGTGCCAGTGTAATTGGCCAGCCTATGCTATTGTTTCTTTACGAGAAATATAGCCAGAAGTAACTGTGCAGGTCCTTGGCAGGATGGGGTGGCCTACACCTCGAGAGACAAGAAAAGGTCTTCAGGGAGTTAGATAAGTTTCACATAAAGAAGGGAAAGCTTTTCTTCCTTGTCACAGATGTGCTCATTCTTACCCCCACCCTCACTTTGCCAACTGTGTCATAAGGCCCAGTTATCTTCCTCTGGAGCAGACAGGGTGAGGCCAGAGGCTTGGGCTGGCTGGTACCCGGATAGTGCACATGTGGTCTGTCCAGAAGTCTAAGGACAGGCAGGAAGGAGGCAGCTGGCCCTACATATGGTCAGGAGGGTGGTGGGGAGGGCTTGAGCAGAAACAGCAGTCTGGGGTGGCTGGAGAGAGTTCGGTCTTGACTGGTAAATTGTCACTCACTGGCAGTTTTGTGTGTGTCTTCTGCTTTTACCCGCAGGGGAGCAATGGCAGGGACTGGTGAGCGCCAGGGAAAAGGCAAGAAAGATGACAACGGCATCGGCACCGCCATTGATTTTGTGCTGTCCAATGCCCGGCTGGTGCTGGGGGTGGGTGGAGCGGCCATGCTGGGGATTGCTACCTTGGCTGTCAAACGGGTGAGTGAGGGCAAGTGAGGGCAAGTGAGGGCGGGTCAGAGGGGCTGCCCAGAGCGGCTGCTCAGAGCTAATGTCCTGCAGAAATCCAGGCTCCTCCCCATGGAGATTCAGAATCCTTTGCCTGGCAGCCATTCCCTCCATAGCCTGGAGCTGCTTTGCTTTTCCAAACCAATCACACATCATTTCCTGCCCTTGATAACAAACAACTGGGACTGCCCCAGCTCTTCTGCCTCCCACACCTAAGGTGTTCTCTCCCTGCCTGCTGAATTCCTCCCCATCCTGGGAAAGCATCTCTTCTATAAATAAATGCCTTCCCGGGGAAGGTGGAGATGGTCTTCTCTCCGGGATCCCCCACGGCACTTTGTTCAGAATCTTTCTAATATGTGGTCCTATGTTAGGGTGTTTTAGGGTATCTGCTGGCATATTGGTGGCCTCGACTGCCAGGACCAGGAGGTACTGTGAGGACTCCTGTCTTTTCACTTTGTTCCTCCACAGTGCTTAACACACAGTAGGAATTTAAGTAAATGTTCAAACGTGCTGGTGAACGCCCTGGGTTGTTCACCCTCCTTCCTCACATCTCGCTGCGGGTGTTGTAGATGTACGACCGGGCGATCAGCGCCCCCAGCAGCCCCACTCGCCTGAGCCATTCGGGGAAAAGAAGCTGGGAGGAGCCGAGCTGGATGGGGTCCTCACGGTTACTGACGCAGGACATGAAGACCAGCTTGAGCAGGTCCCTGCAGACTTTGCCCACTGATCCCTCAGCCTTCGACGCAGGTGAGCGGGCCATGCTCCGGCCCCACCTCCGCCCTCATCTCCGCCTTCCTCTGCTCATTCTGCAGAACCCTTCCATTTCCTTGGCGTGGAGGCCTGATGGACCCCAGGGGAGGATAAAGTAGACCAGCACTGACAGGGGTTCTCATGTGAATTCTCTTGCCTTCCTTGGCAGATGGGTTCTACCCCCCCAGACCCAAACCAGCCACCAGGAAGAGCCAGGTAGACTTGAAGAAGTCGCGGCTCCGCCTGTCCCTGCAGGAGAAGCTGGTTGCTTATTATCGGAACCGGGCAGCCCTCCCCCCGGGGGAGCAGGCCCGGGCCAAGCAGGCGGCGGTGGACATATGTGCTGAGCTGCGCAGCTTCCTCCGAGCCAAGCTGCCTGACATGCCGCTGCGAGACATGTACCTGAGCGGCAGCCTTTATGACGACTTGCAGGTGAGGCCTTTTCACCGAGGAAGCACTTTCTGACCTTGGCTGGTTTTCTGATGGTCCTGGTCATTTAATCCAAAGATGTCTCGGGCTGGGGAGAGAATAGCATCTTCTGCATCATAAGCCCTACCCCTCCGGGTCAGCATTGTGACTTCCTCCCCTCCCCATTCCCTTTTATTTGGGGCTCCCTTTTAAATCAGTTCAGCATATCGTCATTGAGGGTTTTCTATGTGTGAGACCATGGGTTAGGCGCAGGGGAAGCTACCGAGGTAAGAGGTTGCTGTGTGCATGTGTGTGGATAGTGGGGGTGTCCTTGGCTGCTGCACTAAGGCCTGGGGAGTGAAGGATGCTCCCTCTGCTGTATCTGGTCAAACGGAGCCTTTGGTGTGCAGATAAGATGGGATCAGTGAGGAGGGTGGTAGGGTGAGGGTAGGAGGGCCAGCACAAGGCAAGATGTGAGATCTCAGGGCTCCTCGGGAGTGCCCTCTGGGACCAGGTAGCAGCAGCTGAGGCTGCTCTGGGCAGGAGAGAGTCGAGTTTCTTGGACTCTTTGCATGGGGCAGGTGTTGGCATCCCCCCCTTTCACTGTGTGCCTTCTCTTGACAGGTGGTGACTGCTGACCACATTCAGCTCATCGTGCCTCTGGTCCTAGAGCAGAACCTGTGGTCCTGCATCCCTGGGGAGGACACCATCATGAACATCCCAGGCTTCTTCCTGGTGCGTCGAGAGAACCCAGAGTACTTTCCCCGGGGCAGCAGTTACTGGGACCGCTGTGTGGTTGGCGGTTACCTCTCCCCCAAGGCTGTGGCAGAGACATTTGAGAAGGTTGTGGCCGGCTCCATTAACTGGCCAGCCATCGGCTCCCTCTTAGACTGCGTGATCCGCCCAGCTCCGCCCCCTGAGGCCTTGACGCTGGAAGTACAGTATGAGCAGAACCGGCGCCTACTCATTGACTTTCTGCCGTCGGTGACGCTCGGGGACACAGTCCTCGTGGCCAGGCCCCACCGGCTGGCCCGGTATGATAACCTGTGGAGGCTGAGCCTGCGGCCTGCAGAGACTGCCCGCCTGCGGGCGTTGGACCAGGGCGATGGAGGCTGCCGAGCGCTCTGCCTCAAGATCCTCAAGGCTGTGTGCAAGTCCAGCCCGGCCTTGGGCCACCTCACTGCCAGTCAGCTCACAAATGTCATTCTCCACTTGGCTCAAGAGGAGACTGACTGGTCTCAGGACATGCTTGCTGACCGCTTTCTGCAGGCGCTCAGGGCCCTGATTGGCTACTTGGAGGCCGGAGTCCTGCCTAGTGCCCTGAACCCCAAGGTGAACCTATTTTCAGAGCTTACCCCTGGAGAAATAGATGAATTGGGGTACACCCTTTATTGCTCATTGTCTGAGCCAGAGGTCCTACTGCAGACGTAACGGGGGGGAAAGCCACGATGGGGATTAGGTGGTCAGGCCTTGGAGCTGGTCAGCAGCACCCTCCAGGCTCCGCTGCCCAGGCGGCCCCTCACTTGGGTTCTTTCGGTGCCTCCAGTCCTGCTGGTCATCGCCCGGGTCGCCGCCCACCGACTAGAATGGCCTTTTCTTGCCCTGCCTTCCTTTTTTTTTTCCCCTCACCAAGCACTGTGCCCCCGTTTTTTTCATTGTCCCTCCATTGAGGCCAAGTTCCACAAAGTGCATCCAGAAGGGTGGGGAGCACGGGGAGGAGGGCCAAGCTGTTAAGTTACTTGGTGACTTGTGTCAAGTTCACCTCTTCAGCTGCCCAGCCTGACCCCACTTTGAGCCTCTTTGTGTGCCTGTCACTATTGCCCCTTCGTCCCTCTGGTTCCTTTCCTTGGAACGCTCTGCTTGATCAAGATACTGTCTGTAAGTGAATGTTGCTCTGTAGCAATGAGTGAATATTTATGAAACGCACTCTGCATGGCTAGTGAGTATCTGGGATCTGTGGGGTGGGTGCTGGGGCTGGCCCAGGAGCCACCCTCCTGGCTGCGGAGGCAGAAGTAGGCAGGCTCTTCTGGGTTTGGAGGTGGGCCTGCCCCTCCTATGACCTCGCTTATCTGGGCAGGGAAGGATAAGATCAGTCAGATGGATTGGGAAAGGCCAAGACCACCTTGGATGGGAATGTTTGTTCCGTCTGGGAAGGGATGGCTCTGGAAATTCCAACTTCCCCATTTGTGGTGTTTTCTCTGAGAGGGTGGAGCAAGTGCCCGGGGGAGGAGCCTTGAAGTACAGGGCAAGCCCCCCGCCTTAGCGTTAGGGAGGCCTGTGGGAGCCATATCCTCCATTGCTGTCCAAGGGCAACCTCATCACTTCTTTGATGACCTTGACCAAGAGGAATTCAGAAGAGGCAGGAAGGAGGGTCGTAGGCAGCTCCAGCCTCACATCATGGGCTTGCTGCATGTAGCAATCTAGCTGTAGCCAACGACATCGTGGGTGGCTGGTGGGAGGCCAGACTGCTTGCTGATGGTGCCTTCACAGGGGCACCCAGAGGACCCCTCCTGGCTTCATGTTTGCGCTGCATCCCCTCCTTAGCATCTTGTCTCAGCAGGGGCCAGGCCTGCTTCTTTGAAGCCTCAAAGTCTGCCTTTGGGAAAGGGGAGAGGAGCGTTCAGGGAATGCCCTAACACCCTTTGTGCCAGAGGCTGCCAGAACACGCACATGCCTTCCCTTTGTCACGTCTACCTGTCAGATAGCGCTCGGGGGAAAGAAGGGCCGCGGGGGGCCGAATGATGGGGGGACGGGGAGGAGACTTTCCCTTTCCCCTCCTTGTTGCCCGCTGCTACAAATGCACTATTTATTGCAATGTAAAGTTATTCTGGGGGCGGGGAGGGGGGAGTTTAATACACATTGTCATTGTGTCTTACTGTTTTGTGTTTCTTTTTCTGTTTGTGGTAAGGGGTTGTTGCCGGCCCTGCCTCTGGCCTCCTTACCCAGTATTTTGTATTCCCACTGCTGAATCTGAGTATTTTGCTTCTGCTTTCTCTACCCCCCCACTCAATGAGATTCTTGTACAACTTGGTAGCTATCTTTTCCTTACACTTTAATGGCAAAATGGTCCACATGGGACCAAGTCCTCAGCTTCCTCCTGAATTTAGGTTTGGGACCCCTGTGTATTTGTCATGGTCTGGGAAGTGAAGTTCTGGGGTCCCCTTCAGAGAATCCCCACCTCTTGCCCTCTATTTCCTATTGAGAAGGATGGGTGCTTTTACTTTTTGGAGGGAGGGTAGGAGAGATTGTGTGTGTGTATGGGGTTCTGACTGCTCCTGAGGGAGGGGGAGGATGAGAATAGACATCCATCGGGGACACTGGGGAGATCCACCCGATAAGGTATTTTAAAAGTCTGCAGTTTACTGCTGCAAACCAGCTGTACATTATTAGCTCCTCAACATTAAATACGAAGCTTATAAAACCAAACCAACAAACCAGTGAGACTGGGTCCCAGGGTCTCTGATAAAGTAAATGCATTTCTCAGAGGGGAAAAGTGTGTGAATGTGAACCTCTTCATTGAATTAGGAAGAAGTATTCCAATGTCTCCCGATTCAGACAAGCTAACCTTGCCACATGATGAGGAGATGGAGTCAGGGCACACGCCCATAGGATCAAAAAGAAAAATGGCTCTGGGTAATGGTTCTGTTGAACAAGATGCTGTTTGCTGATGAAGGGGGAGCAGAATTGCAGCTTTGGGTGGAAAGGTGAGGTGCAAGTGAGCCTCCGTCGGTTCTGTGTCCAGTAACAGCAGATCCTAGGAGAGTTCTTTGTTGACACAGGCATTCTTAAACAAGTTTATTTGGCCTGCCTTCGAATCTCAGAAACCAAATCAGTCAATGAGGTTTTGGGGTTCTTCCTCGTCCCTAACCCCAGACATAAATATAGGCTAACAATGGGTATTTTCCCCCCAACCCTTGTGTTTGCTTGAGGCACTTTTATCATTAAAGGAAAGAAGTAACCGGTGGTTTTAAAGTTCATGCTCCTGCTAGAAGGGGTGGCCCCCATGCCCACCAGTCCTCAGGCCTGGTTCCTTTGCTCTCTGGTGCTCTCGTTGCTGCTTCATTGGAGAGAGCAAAGGTGGAGTGGATCCTGGCAAGGGTCCAGCAGGCATTAGGGAAGGTGGAGACGCCTTCCCTTGAGGCAGTGGCCCTGGCCCTGAAACTGGCCTGGTAGAGAGACTCTGCCCTTCCTGGCATGGGAGCCGGATGCGCCCGGTCAGGCTTCCCCAGCTTGTAGCAGAGGCTTGTCCCAGCTCTGTTGTGGGCATGCAGCCCTCAAAGGGCTTAATGAAGACAACTGAGCAAAGAGCCAGGAGAGCAGGCCCAAGGGTGGTGTGATCGTCTCCTGTTCCCTGTCTCTGGAATCTGGTTTGCCCCGTGATCTGCAGGGTCTCTGACTAAGCTCACAAACTGCCTTTTGCTCTGTGGAGTGGAGTATTTGCATTGTCCTTGATCTACAGACACGTCCAGGCTGGTTGACAGGTGACCTGGGCAGGTTTTGGGGAGGGGGCGGAGAAGGTGTCTGGGTAAGTGTTCTGTTCAGTCCTGCTGGGCAGCCTGCCTAGCAAAAGTCCTGGGACCTGCCTCTTGTCTCTTCTCCTCCCCTAAAGCATCGAGGTTAAGGGAGTTGATGATCTATGAAATGAAAGAGTGGAACATAAAATAAAAACAAATCCTTTGCACCAGCTTTTGCTTTTGTGTTTGGTGTAGGTCAAACCTGTTTTCTCAATGGACCTTGCTGGGTAGAAGCTACTGATAAGGGTGGGGCAGGGTCCTCAGTGGCCTGCAGTATGAGGGTCTTGCCTTTCCCCCAGGAGGAGTTTGAGATGCTCCACTGAGGCCTTCAGGACCAGGCAGGTGACTTGGGTATCCCAAAATTGGCCTGGGGATGCGGGCTGGGAGCCAAGGGAATTAAGGAGAGGACCCCTATACTTGGCCATCTGCAGAGAGCATTTTTCTCCTGGATTTTTCTAGGACTCAGTAATTCAGAAAGATCACGTGCTTTCCGTGGCTCCTGTTCCCGAAGTAAGCATGGTTTTTCACATCTCAGTGTCTTTGTGCTCGTCTACACACAAAGTGGTTATTCTTCACGTTGTTGATTTTATCCTCCACAAACACACACTCGTGTTGAATTGGGCCGTGGCCCAAGTCCAATTTCCTTGGAATGCCAGGTGCATCAGAAGGGATTGATGTCAACATGCAGTGGTTCCTTGGATTTGGCCTGGAGCACTTTCTGTGGATGGAGCTCTTCTCAGAATCATGCTCTGAAGTGCCCCAAATAAAACCCAGACCTACAAAGGAAATCAATATGTTGAAACATCAGAACACTTGAAAACATTCCTGGACCCCAGGTTCAGAACACTGAGCCTGGAGGATGCCTGAGGTACCTCCTGGCTTGCTTCCTGGCTGGGCATAACAATTCCTGTTTCCCAGAAAAGCTGGTGGCTACACTGGAGAAACTGGACAGTGCATGCACCATTCCACAGCTGTTGCCCCCTCCCTTCCCCGCCCCCCCCCCCATTTTCAGTTTGAGCTGAATCCAGCCTGAGTCCTGATTTAAGAGTACAGCAAATCATTCAGATCATAGGCTTAGAACTACAAGGGACCTTAGCTAGTTTAATGTCATTTCACACCGAAGGAAATGGGGGCCCAGAGAGTGACGATGTCATAAGCACAGGGGATGTGGTAAAGCCAGGATTTGGACCTAGAGCCATTATCTTTTCCCCCATAGTACATGGTTTCCAAGATGGAAGTTGGTTCATAAAATTTAGAGCTGGGAGAGATTTTGAGGTCATGGAGCCCTTTCCTCCCCCCCCCAAAAAAACAAACCTTTTATATCCAGTCACTGTTAGGAAAAAAAAAAAGTGGGGTAGGATTTGAACCCACATCCCTTAACTATGCAAGAGGTGATCACTGTCTTTAATCACATCTCTCTCCATTCTAACCCCTAGTTCAGGGCTTGACATATCCGTGATGTCTCAATAAAGACCTAATTAAGGGCACTCTGGCATGGTTCTGTTCCCCTTAATTTTCAGCATCAGGTACAGTCATTCAGCTGCTGTATTACACTGTATTGCTATATATGTACTATGACTTAGTGGTCATGTACCACTAAGCTATTGGCAGGTCTCGGAGACAGGCCAGGCGGGATCATGGGCTTTTTGAGCCAAAGGGGAGCTTTGAGGTCACCTATTTCAACCCCATATTTTACAGATGAAGAAACTAGCCCAGAGAGGGAAAGTGATTTCTGTTGGCTCTGGGATTTGCAGTCATCAGGGCCCACCTCATCGGACAGGAACAGAGACCCAGAGAAGGTGAAGTGATTCTCTAGGATTCAGGGCTGGCAGGGACCTGGGAGGTTATTTGATCCCCCAGAGAAGGAAGGTGACTTGCCAGGGGCACAGTGGTAGTCAATGCTGGAATCTGAACCTGACTCCCTGTTGCCTCTAACTAGTGGAAGAAATGGTATCTGAACCTGGGTCATTGGATTCATAGGATTTTAGAATGGGGAGGGACCTGAAAGATAACCTAGGGCCCGTTTTTCAGAGGAGGAAACTGATGCCCCGCTAGAACGAAGTGATGGCTCCAGGTGGTGGGTAGCAAATGGCCGGGCAGAAATGGAAATCCAGGGTGGGTTCTCACCTGCCTGGATGACTACTGGCCTTGGGCAAATCCTGTCTACTCTCAGCCTCTGGTTTTTTAATCTGTTCTAAGAGGGAAAGACAGTAGCATATTCTAAGCCGGTGAGCTTGACATGTTTCTGGCAAAGTATGAGCCTGATTGAAGAGATGGGTTTGTGAGTTCAGGCATCGTGTCCTCTAGTTTTCAGCAATGTATTTGAAGCTGTTGGTACTGCCCTCGTGGACCAAATGGAGGTGAACTAAATAAAGGTGAGACTATAATTGGGGGATTTGGAAGGGGATGACTGATCAAATTGGAGGTCAGCAGCTTGCTAGTGGAACATCCAGGAGCCCTTTTAAGGCCCTAGGCTGATTATTTTTATCTGTGACCTGGATGTTTGCAGATGGCAAAGCTAGCAAGCAATGAGCTGACGTGCTGAAGGACAGACTGTGTCCCCAAAGACCTCAACGGCCTCGGATGATGGGTCAAATCTAGTGAACCCTAATGAAGAGGGATTTGGACAGCTGCACAAGGATGGCAGAGGCATGGCTACACAGTTGCTGCGCAAACTATCTGGGCATTTTAGTGAGCATGAATCAACAGTAAGAGGTGGCTGCCTTTTCAAAAGCAGTTGGAAATTGAATACATTCATTAAGAGAGGCCATGTTGAGGGCCTGGAAGAGTCCTGCCGGCAGTCTATTCTATCAGCCTGCACCTGGGCCATCCCATCTTTTTTTTTGAAAGAATAGCATTTGGCAAACTGGATTACATGCCGAGGAGAATGACCAGGATAACACGGCAAACAAAGATCAGTTGGCAGGACCAGGGAGTATTTAGCCTGAAGAAGAGGAGGGAACAGGGATTGGGTGAGGGAATGGGGGAGGAAAAAAGAGGGGACCTGATGCGCTGTCCTACGGAAGAGAGGTCAGATTTGCTCCGGCTGGTCCCAGAGGGTGGAACTGGGAGCCGTGAGAGACTGCATTGCAGGGAGGCAGATCTCTGGGCACCACTTAAGGAAAAACTTTCTAACAATTCCAGGGTCACAATCTGGGAGCTGGAAAAACCCATCCATGGTCATCCGGTACAAGCCACCCCTAACCCCTTCCAAGAGATGAGCCCCTCCGTTAGACTGTGAACTCCGTGGAAGCTTGAAGGCCCGGTTTTTTGTCTTTGTTTCCATCCCCAGAGCTGCTCCCTGGTGTTTAATCGATGCTTGGACTGCACCAACTTACAATCTGCTTCTGCTGTTGGGTGGGAGGTTTTGGGAAGTCTCAGTCTGCCTCCCTGAAGCTTCTTCCTCCCCCTTCCCATTACTCTCAGTTCAGTTCTGAGGGACACCCCCTAAAACATGCCAAGACACTTAGTCATGTGCCCCCTAACCTTGCTCTTCTCCTAGGGCACCATCTCCCTGGGGGGCCCGGCAGGACCACCCCTCCCTCTCTGCCCGCCTGACTTAAACGCGCCCCAGCAGCGGCCTCGGAATCCATGACTGCGGGGTGTCACCGGCCCCCGGGGATGTTTTTGGGCCGGCTGCCCGGCCAATCGTCCCCCCACTTGGCCTTCCTTGAGAAGCCGGCGTTTTGGAGCTCAGCCTGCATTCACCCAGCCATTGATCCCTCTTCAATTCCACCTGACTCAGTTCAGCCCAATGTGATCAATCAGTCTTTCCAATCAGGGTCGGAAGGGCGCCTGATGGGTGGACCGTTAAGGGAGCAAGGCTCTTCCCTGCCACCACCAAGTGAGGGGCGCCCCCAACTAGACGGGGCTGACTCGACAGGTAGTGAGCTCCTCATCGCTGGAGCTGCCCTTCCTGTGGTCCGATGGTGTGGCGAGAAGGGCCCTCGCTAGACGCGGAGTTGGAGAGCCAAGGTTCAAAGACCGGCCACCTCGGACGGCGTAGCGTGTATGTCATGCCCACGGGCCTCAGTTTCCTCCTCTGTAATAAATTCGGGAGCTGGGTCAGGTGGCTCTCGGTGCCCCTTCAAGGTGAGTCCTTGGCCCCCGGGCTGCAGAAGATGAGGTCTCCTCTGGGCCCGGGGCAGCTCAGGCTCCCCTCTGGTTCTGGGACGCTGCAACGCTGTGTGACCTCGGGCGGTCACCTGCCCTCTCTGGGCCTCCGCCTCCAGTCTCTGGCGGGGGCGGGGTTTCGGGACCGGAGGATGGGCAACCCGCCAACCAGGCTTCGAGGCGGCCCCGGGACCCCGGATGCTTCAGGGACCAGGAGTAGCCCCCGGATGGGGCCCGAACCCAGAACTCCCCAGGGCGCGAAGGCGTGGTAGGGAATGGGGGGGGGAAGGGCTGTGGCCCGACACCTGCTGGGTCGCTCCCCGACGCCGCGACACGTCCGGCGCGAACACCATCCCGCGCCCGCCGCCCACTTCCAAACCCGACAGTCGTCGGGCTCTGGGCCAATAGGAGCTCGAGCTAGGCGTGAGTCATCCAGCTGGGGCCAATCAGCGCTGTGCCCTATCTCACTCCCCGCCTCCTTTCATCGAGTCTCGCGCGATTTCCGAGTTTCCCCGAGATTCTACATTGACACAAACCATCCCAGGATAAAAGAAAGGTTTTCACGCTCGACCTCCCCAGCCCCTCCCCGCCCCTCCTCCGTGTCCGGATTCGGCAGTGATGCACACCGTGTCTTAGATCCTTCCGCCAGCGGGGGAGGGAGGCAAAGGAATTGTGAAAATAGTTCCTGCCATTCCGCCAACTTTCGGGAGATTTCTAAAGACATTTGCCGCCTCCTTTTCGTTGCCTCCTCCCGAGAATCGTGGCCGGAGCTGGAGGAAGAGAAGAGGGCAGAGACAGATTAAGTCACCGAGGCTCAGGGAGGGGAGGTCACGTGACAGGGGCGGAAGGACACCTATGCTGGCGGAGGCGGAGGACGCGTCACTGATTGCGCGGCGTATAAGAGGCTCGAGCCGGGCGCCGCCGCCATTTTCACGCCTGTCCAGCCAGAGATCAGAGTGTTTCCGTGGTGCTCGCCGCCGTCGGCTCCCCTCAGCCCCGACCCTCCTCCCCCCGGCGCCCGCCATGGCGTTCTAGAGGCGGCAGCGCCTGCGGCAGCATCGGCCCTTGCAGCGGCGGCGGCAGCAGCTCCGGGCTCTGCGGCGGCGACCTCCACCGGCGAAGCCATGGCGTGAGTGGGGGGATGGGCGGGGGGAGGGGCGAGGCCGAGGAGCAGCCCGTGGGGGAGTTCGGCCGCCTGGACGTTAACTAGTTGTGTGTAGTTCGCTCGTCAGGCTGCGTCCGGGCACTGGGGACGCGAGTGAACGATAAAGCAGTTATTGCTGCCCTCGTGGTGGCTTACAATCTTTTTTGGGAAAAGCGCGCAGTCCCGCCCCCCTCCCATATCTAAGTTTGGCGTCGCCCCCGTCGGTGGGAAAACGCGAAAATGGCCGCCCCCCACCTTCCGGGAAGGAGGGGCTGGGCTGGGCTGGGCGCGCTGCCCGCCTGAAACGTGGCAGGAGACAAGATGGCGGCCGCTTCCGCGTTGGGGGGCGGGGGGACGCGGAGGGGCCGCGGCGGGGCGTGAGTCACCCCCGCTGGACGGGGTGGGGGCAGGGCGGCTCCTCATGCCCATATATGGGCACGAGGAGGAAGAGGCGGCGGCGGCGGCGGCGGCGCTCGGTTCTCCATGGGCCGGTTTCCTGGAAGCTCGAGTCGAATGGGGGTGGGGGATGGGGGATGCGCCCTCGAAGGGTCTCACGTGCCCGGGGCTGGGGTCTCTTCCAGGCTTTTCAAGGCATCTAGCAGCAGCACTGCTGTCAGCCACGAAAAAGACACCCACGACTCCTCTGCATTCCTCCAACTGACGAAGGCTCTACAACACGATGGAGATGAGCTCCCTGAACAGCGACTTGTTGTTGGGGGACTTGCTGTCCCCCTTCAACCCGTCGGGTTTGGGGGCTGAGGAAAGCCTGAGCCCCCTAGATGACTACCTGGAGGAGGCCAAGCCCTTCAAATCGCATGGGCTCTCCAGCGACAAGGCTAAGGCAGTCTCTTCCGATTGGCTGGCTGTGGATGGTTTGGTCCACTCCACAGACTATGACAAGGGTAAGAGGCCGGGGGAGGGGCCGAGGCGGCATCCTGATGGCTCCCTGGGGGAGGGGAAAGGGGAGAGGGCTGTGCACTTGGCTTCTGTCTGTTGTAGCTTGTGCTGTCAGGTCACGGGTTGGTTTCTCTTGCAGAGGATGCCTTCTCGGGCATGGATTGGATGGTGGAGAAAATGGATCTGAAGGAGTTTGATTTCGATGCCCTGCTGGGTATGGATGATCTGGAATCCACCTGCTCTGAGCTTATTGCCACGTTGGAAGACTCGTGTGATCTGTTCGACCCCTTGGCCGCTAGTAACAAAGAGTCCCCTTCAACAGTTAATTCAATTGGCCAGTTCCCAGAAACTCTACTTGAACTTGATCATGTCACCCCCCTCATCTCCCATCAGTCTTTTCCCTTTTCTCTGAGGGCCCCGACCTCCACGCCAGACCATTCTTTTAGTTTAGAAATAGGTAGTGAAGTGGATGTCTTGGAAGGAGACAAAAAAGCAGAAGCTGTTTATGGGCTGATGCCAAAGGATATCAAAGAGGAAGATGCCCCCTCAGATAATGATAGTGGGATTGGAATCTGTACCAGCCCCGAGTCCTACCTGGGCTCTCCCCAGCAGAGCCCCTTCACTTCCATGGCTTCTCTGAATGAGAGCCAGCTCTCTTCAGATGCCATTTTTCTCTCTGCCCGCCCCAAACCTTATGACCGTCCCCTTGAGGACAAGAAAGAGAAAAAGGTAGATAAAAAGCTAAAGAAAATGGAACAAAACAAGACTGCTGCCACACGTTATAGGCAGAAAAAGCGGGCAGAACAGGAGGCATTATCTGGGGAGTGCAGAGAGCTAGAACAAAAGAATGAGGCTTTGAAGGAGAAGGCAGATGCCCTGAGCAAAGAGATCCAGTATTTAAAGGACTTGATAGAAGAGGTCCGGAAGGCCAAGGAAAAGCGGAAAAGTCCCGAAGTCGTTGGGTAGTCAGATATTTTGTGTTTGTGTGTATATAGGAGTCTTGTGCCGTCTTGTTCAATAAATTATTTTGTAGTAAAAGTGCAACTTGGTGGTTGTAACGTGCTTCCTCAGAGAGCCCAGTCGCTCACCTGGTGTGGGGCTGGATCCTGAAAAACCCTTTACCAGAAAAGCTGATTTCTGTGGGGGTGGGTTAGGGGAAGGAGTGGTTCAAATTTGCTTAGTAGAGGTGGGTCATTTACAGCTTCTACCAGTGAAGAGCAACGGGAAGGATAGCTGGAAGTTTGGGACAAATGTGAAGGATTTCACAGTATTATGGAAAGTCAAGGCTCAGTAAGGGCTGTGGAAATGACACCTTGGTCAGGGTATCCAAGTGGTACCCAAAATACAGACTAAAGAAAAGGAAATGTCACACTGACCAAAAGTAACACTTGTACGTACAGAGCAAGAAAAGAGTAAACCTGTCTGGTCATAAACTGGTGAACAGTAACCGACCAAGTTACTCTGCCCCTTAACTTGAACTGTAAAAACCTGAAATTAACCCCATTATCCCAACCCCAACACTTTGGGGAAGCAGATGTGCAGTTTTGGGGCTTGTTGGGAACCTCCTCGGCCTTCCATTCTGCTTAAGACCTTTATAAAAGAGAACTTGTCTCCGTTGTGGAGAGTCAACCCTTCCCCTCCCACCCAAGGACCACTGACAAGGTGGACCTGTCCTACACTTAGGTGTGGGTGGGCGCGAGGAGCGTGTGATCACTGTCTTTGAATAGAGTATTGACCCCAGTATTAAATCTCAGAAAGATGAGACTAATTGAGCTATTGCCGTATTGAGGGTGGATGGAAAGATTAATAGGATTAGATACCCAAAGTAAGAATGGGGATGAATGCAGGCCTTCGGTCCTTCAGACTGTCATTGAAACCAGGAGCAAAGGGCAAAAAATGGCAGGGAGAATGGGCAAACGTCCTTCCTGGTTGTAAAAAAAAAAAAAAAAAAAGGCAGGGGGGGGTGTGAGAGAATGACGGGAATTGCCATGTTTGGCCCCCAAGGACCAAAGGAGAAGTGGGTGCAAGTTCCCAAGAGGCATATTTGGGCCAGTGAATATTGAGAGAAATGATCACCTAGAGCTATGCTATCTGGCTTTGTCAGGAAGGGCTACTTTTCTTTGTGGACATGGGAATGCTATATGGAGAGAGTTAACCTAGATTTTAGCAAAACCTGGGATAAAATGGAGGGATGGGGATTTAGATAAGTTCAGTAGGTTTGGAACTGAGTGAACAGCTGGGCTTATTAATGGTTCAAAGTCAAGAATCAGGGTCTGGTCCCCAGGGGAGTGCCTTCCCCAGGGATCTCTGCTCTCCATAGGCCCCGTGCCATTTAACATTTCTGTCAAAGCCTGGACTACATGGTATTATGCTTACTAGATGTGCTGGTAACATGATGCTAGGAAGGAGAGTTAACACAGGGGTCCTCCCAGCCCACCGAAAAAAAATCTCAATGGGTTGAATTTGGTAAGATAAACTGTAATAAGAATAAATATAAAACCTTTCTCCTTATGTCCAAAAACTGACTTCACCAATATAAAATGGGGGAAGCATGGTTTTGATAGTTGGTCTCAGAAAAAAAAAAGATGAGGTTTTAGGGGGTTGCAAGATAAAAGGAATTAGTCCTGTGACGTGGGTATGTCTAGCCTGGAGAGACTTGGGTTAGGAGGGGAAGCTATCTTCACAAGTATGGAAGAGGGATTAAACTCATCAGACACAGATCAGAAGGGAAATTCAGGCTGGACATCAGACAACACTTCTCAATCAGTTGTCCAGAAATAGATTGGGCCATCTTGGAAATAGCGACTGGCCCTCCCTGTTTGCAGGTCCTCTATTGTGCGTGTTGTGGTGGGGATTCTTTTTCAGATGCGGTCTAGATGGTCTTGGAACTCCCTTTCAACCCTAAAACTCCTGTTTCTGTGAAATTAACAGAAGGCAGCAGATTTTGACTCAGGCCTAAGGTTTTTCTGATTTCTCAAGAAACTCCATGTCCAAAGGGTTAACTCGCAAGTATGGGACAGGCTTCCAAATCCAGGAAATGGCTTCCAATGTCTCTGTATTGGATCCAAGCCATAGCACAGTGAGCTCTCTTTCTAACCTTTTCTATGGCTCCTCCAAAAAAGCCTGGGGGGGAGGAGGAAGGCTCATTCTTGCCCCCAGGGGTCCTGACAGTTCCCAGAAGCAGCCCCTCAGGGAAGACACCCCCTAGGGAACTTGGATCAATTAAGCTGTGTTCCCTGGAACAGCTTGGGGCAAAGCCTTCTCTTGCCAAGGCTCTCAGAAGGACCATCCCTGGGGCTCGGAGGGAAGGTCACAAGTTAGCTGGGACTCAGCCCTGGGCACATTTATTTATTTTGAAATAGCTTTACATTTGTATGGATTTTTTAACATTACTTTCATTTCCAAATGAAGGTATAGGCCATCCCCTGCCCAATAAGCCATCTCTAGTAACAAAAAACAAGAGAAAATAAAACGTTTACCAAAACGGAAACAAACCACTTCTGACGGAACTTCTGATGTTCCAAACCCACCCCTCCCACCTCTACTAGAAGGGAGGGCGTTTGGGTGAGCAGGAACGTCCAAAGGAGAGCAACCAGCAGGGCCCTGAGACTGGAGAGTAGGCCTGAGCACTCATGAGGGAACAAAGTTCCCCTCAATAGCTGTCATGGGGAAGGGGCTAAAGGATGAAACGAGGGGCAGTGGGAAGAAACTGCAGAGATGCCTACTTCAGCTTCATGTCAGGAATGGGATGAACAAAAGTGTTTATTAAGTGCTTGCTATGTGCCAAGCACTAAGCTCAGTGCTGGCACACAAATGGAAAACTGAGGTAGTGCCAGCTCTCTTACTGGGGGAGACATGTAAGGCAGGATTCATTTCCTGATAATTTGAGCTATCCCAAGTGGAACTGGGGCAGGGCCTGTGGATCCCCTCTAATCCTTAGATGAAGGCTGGAGATTTGGGTACCACTTCCTTATGAGGACTCCACGGTTCTAACAGTGGGTAGTTACTACCACTGGCAGAGGACTCACCCCACAGTATCTGGGAGGCCGCCTTCCTTGTTTATGCCCAAAGATCACCTCCAGCGAGGATCCGGAACTGGAGCAGAACCAGATGTTCTCATTCCCCACCCCTGGCTGCGTGACCATGGACAAACCACTGCTCACCTCTGATCTGCCATCTCCTTGTGTCAAATGAGGGAGTTAGAGATGAGTTTCAAGACTCCTCATGGCTCTTCCGGTCTTTGGATTTAAGAAAACTGGCTTCCTTCACTGGGGTTAGTAAGAATGAATATCTTTCTGGAAATACTTTCCTGTCCGTCAGATGGCAAGGAAAGGGAGCAGGCAGAGCCACCAAAGTGTCCTTTCCGCCCTTCCACCCAACCCTGCCCCCTGTTGTCGATCTCCCTTCAATCCTTTCCTCTGTGCTGGTACTAACCCACCCTCCAACCCCAGGGTTTGCTCCATCAGTCCTTTAAGGAAGTGCAAGATGAGCCCCATTTTTCTGAGGCTCAAATGACTTTATATGGCCTATTCTGTGATTACGCTGTTTCCTCCTAATTAAACATCAGCTTCTCAAGGGCAGGTCTGCTTCAGCTTCTCTTTTGTGTCCCCAGCACCTACGATGTGCTGCTCCTGGAATATACTAGGTGTTTTTTGAATTGAGAACCAGCTGTGAGAGAAAAGGTCACATTTCACTCTGACAGGGCCAGGATTAAGACATTTGACAGAAAACTAGAAATCAAAAAGGAGAATGCATCATCAGTTCTAGGTTTTCTAGTAAGAAAGTAGTAGAGTCACTGAGGCATCAGCCCCAGGCCCTGTCATTAGCCAGCTTCATGACCCCAGGTCATTTCTGTTCCCTCTGAGCCTCAGTTTCCTCATTTGTCTTCTTAGAGCTCCAAGGCTCCTCCAGGTGCCCAGGGCTCCCTGACATAGACAACCATCCAGGGTTGCAAGCCCCCCACCCCCTCCTTGGGTTCTGTTACTGTCACCTGGGGGCATGTCCAGGGTTGGAAGGTGTGCCCCATCATGGAGAGCCCCAGACTGAGACCGAGGCTCACCTCAATTCCAAACAGGGCAGGACTTTTCATTTTTATTTATAAAAGGATCTGTATCAAACCTCTAGCCCCCAAGGGTCATCCCCTCCCTCCCTCCCTCCCCAGCTTGGGGAGCAGGAGCAGCAGCGCCACCTGGTGGCTGAGTCTCAAACAGCAGCCCACCTGGGGTCCTGAGGTTTGCAGGGGTGTGGGATGAAGGTGAAGGGCAGCTCCCAAAGCTGGGAGTGGCAGAGAGTGAAAACCATGCCCTCCTGCCTCTGAATGTCCGTCAGGCTCTCTCAGTCACTCAGGCCCAGAGTCTGCCTTGTTCTGAAAAGGGAGCCTCCTCCCATACTGCCCAGGAGCCCAGCCCATGCCCAGTCCAGACAACGGCTCCTTCCTTTCCATCACTTGGTTCCAGAACTCCCAAAATATTCCTCCTGGAACTTGCGGAAGTCTTCCTCAGTGAACACTGTGCCCTGGGGTTTCTCCTTCACTGGCTTGGTGGCTGGTCGGTCCCTGGCTTTCCTGCCTCGGTTCTGGAGAAGGACCTGGGGGAGGCAGGGGTAAGAAGTCATGGGGAGGCCCAATCTGCATGCACGGAACTGGATCCCACCTAGGAAGTTTTTCGGCCCATGCTCGTGGACCTACGAAGGATGCCTGTTCTCCAAAGGGCCCTCCTGACCCAAGGCATTTGGGACCTTGGATCCCACAATCCAAGCTGAAAACAGAAGCCTAGGCCTACCCAGAAAATCCCTCTTAGGCCACATCTAACAAGTATCGACTCACCCACAAAATGAGGGGCCTGGACCCAACCATCCAAGCTCCCCCTTATTCTAAACCCCCAATCTAGCATTTGCCCGGAGCCCTCGGTGATGGGGAAGCTCACTACCTCCCAGGGTAGCCCAGCCTATGTGGGAACAAGTAGGAAGGTCTGGGATCTGCCTCTCTAAGATGTCCTCCCTCTGCCAGCCTCTCGGGGCCAAGCAGAATGAGGCTAACGATCATACGCCCGCTCGTGAGCTCAGTTCTCATTAGCTTTAAATGGATGAGAAGATGAATTCCATCTCCCCCCATGGGATAACAAGCTCTTTTGGGGGCTGGAAGGAAAGCCTCCTGCCCTTGGCCTTCGTGACAATGGAGACCATCCACTTCCAGGCCCAGGTCAGTGAGGCCCCCCCTTCGGGAAGCCCTGACCGGACCTAGTGATCCCCAACAGGAGAGGCGCCCTCTCCCCCTACGAGGAGACCCCAGCAGACAAACAGGGGCCGAAGCCCTAACCTTCGTGGTGACTTTCGGGTCGGCGGTCACTCGTGTCCGCTTCATAAACCTCAGGTTCTCCTGCAGGTGGTCCTGAGCCTGCCGCTTCTTGAACTCCTCTGGGGTGAGGCAAAGGATCGGGGGTTATCGTGAGTCACTACGAACAAACCCAACCCCTTAGGTGGGCACATCTAGCACAGTGCAAAAGGGGGTGGGGGCGTTCGAGACCTGGGTTCAAACCTGACCTCTGACGCTCGGGCGGCCTTAGGTAAGACCCAGGCCAACGTCCCCTCACCTCCAGGTTCTCTTCTAGAGGAGGACCCCCTTCTTTTGGAGATGGAGAAACTGAGGCCCAGAGAGTTACTTGCCCAAGGTCACCCTCCACAAAGTGGCCAGAAGACCGTACCTATGACATTTAAGACCTCATGCCTCTAGGCATGAACGAGTCCCTGCCTGGGAGGCCCCCTCCCTCCGAAATTGTGCTGTTCAGCACATACTTAAACGTGTGTCTTCTCTCTCTCTCTCTCTCCCAACAAAATCCCAGCTCCCTGAAGGCTGGGATTGTCTATTTTATGTTTGTCTTTGTGACCCCAGGGCCCGACACTAAGCAAGAGTTTGTTGATTGACTGATGGATGGGATCTGGCTCCAACTGGCTTAGCGGCCCTTCCCGAGCTCCGAGCTCCGTGTTTCGGCCAAACTTCCGTTACCTGTTCTACAGGTAAACGCGCATCCCACCTCTCGGCAGCTCCGAGCTCTGGCCCCCGGGGCCACGCCCCCTTGCAGACCCCTCCTCTGGGGCCAACCACCAGGCTGAGGCGGCCCTGGAGGGGGAGGGCCTGGCACACAGCGGGTGACGCGTCTCAATTCCAAGTAAGAAGAGGAGGGGGCGGCTTCACGCCCAAGCTGGCCCCGAGCTCTCCGCGCAAGGCATTCTGGGAGGGAGGGCATGCCGGGCGGGGGGGGGGGGGGGGGGCGGGGCCGGCGCACCGGCCAGGGGAAGGGAGGCCCGCGCCCCGCGCGACGGGACCGGGCGGCGCCCGGGCCCCGGCCCCCATCCCCTGCCCCTCCTCACCCAGGGCCGACTTGGTGACCTTCCCCTTGACCGTGGCTTGGTTCTTCCTGGACAGCCGCTTCCGGGGCGTCCGGTTCTGGGGGCCTCGGCCGGACCCGGAGGCTGGAGGGAGGGAGGCGGCGTCACGGTCCGGCCCGGGGGCCTCGTCCCGGTCTCCCAGCGCCCCCCGCCCCCCGCCCGCCCCCCCGGCCCGGCCCAGGCCTCACCCGCAGGCTCCCCGAGGAGCTCCAGGCCCTTGCGCAGGAGCGACGCCGACATGGCTCCTCCACCCACGCGGCCCGCCCAGGCACTTCCGGTCAGAGCCCTTCCCTAAAACGTCCGGCCGGAAGCATGAGCCCCGACCGGAAGAGTTCCGGGCAGGCCGCGCCGCCGGGCGCCCTCCAGGACGCATGCGCGGCGGGCTGCCCGCGGTCAATGCGCAGTTTCAGCCGGAAGGGGGAGAGCGGGAGCCAAGGGCTTCGAGTCACTGTGAAATCGTAGACCTAGAGCTGGAAGCGACCCCACAGGCCACCTGGGCCCTTCTTTAGATGGGGAAACTGAGGCCCACAGAGGGGAAGTTTCCTGCCTAAGGTCACCCAGCCAACGAGCGGCGGAGGTTGCGTGCCCTTTGCTCGGGGACAGTGCTTGCACGGCAGCTGTCATGGCACGCAGGCCTTCTGACCGGGCACAGCCCGCCTGCCCTTCAAGGGCGTGTGCAGGGGCCGTAGGAGGCGAAGGGGGCGAGGCACGACCACGTGGGGGGATCAGGGAGGGCGTCCCGTAGGAGGGGGCGCTGCTGCCCAGCCGCGCTGTGGGAAGCGCACCCAGCGTGAGGCGGTTCTGGATTCGGGCAGGGCAGTGAGTCCGCGGGCCACGAGGTGGCGCTGCGGGGCAGGTTTTCCGTGTGCGGGTGGGGGATGAGCCGGGACAGACTGCGCTGGGGACTAGAGAAAGAGCCAGAGTCAGGCAGGAGAGGTCGCGTGGCCCAGTGGGGAGGGCCATGGGCCCGGGGTCAGGAACCTGGGGCCCCGTCCCGCTAGGCACACTTAGGTGTGATGACGTGGGCTGAGCCCCTTAACCTCAGTGGACCCCAAAGCGTGCCAGTGTGAGCTGGGAGGGAGCTGAGAACAGGGGATGGAGGGGCTGGGAGGGCGCTGAGAACAGGGGATGTCAGGGCTGGGAGGG
>NW_020943070.1:2383273-2385960 GCF_900497805.2 Vombatus ursinus | reverse complement strand
CAGGGCTGGGAGGGCGCTGAGAACTGGGGATGTCAGGGCTGGGAGGGTGCTGAGAACAGGGGATGGCAGGGCTGAGAGGGAGCTTAGAACAGGGGATGTCAGAGTAAGATTGGAGCTTGGAGATCAAGTAGCCCAAGTCCTTTTTCCTGTAAGAAGGTGGAGGCTTCACTATGACACAGGACTTTTCTAAGGTCCCCCAGTTATTAAGCAGTGGAGCCAGGCTTCCAACCCAAATGTCTTAGCAGTCTCCATGTTGCTTGGGTGGGGCACAGCCCTGGGGGGGCTCTTCCTCCCCCTCCCTCTCTTCCTCTCTTCCTCCCTCCTCCTCCTCTGTGGTTGCCTTTCATTCATCTCTCCTCCTGGCCCTTCCCTCTTGCTCCAACCTGGAACAATGGGCTGAGATATTGGAGGCTTTAATCTAGAGTAAGGTGGAGCAGAGGTAGGGGGCTTAAAGAGGCCTCAAATAAAAGATGACAATGACAATAATAGTCTCTAGCATTGCACTTTACACATATTATCTCATTTGATCCTTCTAACAACCCTGTGAGGTAGGGGCTAGTATTATCCCCATTTTATGGATGAGGAAACTGAGGCAGGCAGCAGTGAAGTGACGTGTCCAGTGCCTCACAGCTAGTAAGATTTGAACTTAGGTATTGCAGACTCCAAGTACTCCCCCCCCCCATCCATCCATCTACTCTAGCACACCCTGCTCCAACATCTGCATCAGTCCCTACTCAGAAGAAGAACAGCCTCTCTCCTGTCCTCCCTGGCCTCCGCTTCTGCATGAAGCCTTTCCTGGTCCTGTCCACTGCCAGGGCCTCCCTCAGAGATGACGCTCTGTCCACTGGGTCTGTCTCTCGGGCTTAGCTGGTTATCATGTCTTCTCTCCCCCATTAGCCTGTGAACCCCTCAAGGGCAGGGAACGTTGGGGCTTTTTCTTGATCCGACTGAGAGACCATCCACTCCAGCCCTCAGATTTTACAGATGAGGAAACTGAGGCTCAGAGAGCCCAACACCACCCAACTAGTCAGTGTTCTGTGAGTAGAATAATGGTGGCCTGACATCCAAATCGTCTTCCTTTCTCCTCTTTCTCAGTGTCTCTCTCTGTCTCTTTATGTGTTGGCCTTGTGTTGCTGAACCCCTGATTTTCTCAGTGCGCCCCAGGTCTGTGTGGTAAGGAGGATTGGAGTCTGGCTCATAGCCCTCACTCATAATCTTCATGGGTCTGCCAGCAGCTAAAGGTTCAGGAGGATGGGAGAGGAATAAGAAGAGAGGACCTGATGGGGTAGGAGGTGATCAGAAGTGAGTGGGAGGCCTTCTTCAGGGTGCTCCATAAACTGGGAAGAGCTAGGGAAATAGGACTTAGTGTTTCTGATTGACTGTGGAGGAAGATGAGGCCAGAGAGGTTGCCTATATTATGGAGGCATCCAGAGAAGGCCTGGAGGATCCAGCTGATGGCCAGTTGACAGCCTGGGCCCTTTGGGAACAGAAGCCAGCTGTCCCTCTCCCCTCCCTGGCCGGGGACTTCTTATCAAGTCCTGGTCTGGGAGGCTGAGGGCTTCCCCTGCCTCCCACCATGGGAATCAGGGCCTCAAGAAGGGAGAGGGTGAGTGGCTGGTGCTGGAGATGGCTGGAAGCCAATGTCCAACCCTGCCTCCCACTGTCCCCTCGGCAGCTGCCTGGTGGAGGAGGCCTGAGGGAACCTCCAAGCGGTCTTTCGCTCCCTGCCAGGCGACTGCTGCCTTATTTCAGGGCCCCTTTCTGGCATTATTAATCTTGACTCTGTGCCCTCTTGCCCTCGCTCCCCTCTTCATTCCTGCCGGCTGGGGTCTTTGAAGTGTGTTTTCTTTTTTTCAATAATTTATCATTTTTTCTTCTAAAAGTGTTTTAAGAAGGGCCAAGAGAGAAAAATCCGTTTGTCTTCTTCTCCCATCTTCCTTTTTCCCTTTCCTTGTATCTTTTTTCTCTCTCTGTATGTTTCTGAGCCTCTGTGTGTGTGTGTCTCCCTCCCTCCTTCTCTCCATCCCACTCCTTCTTCCCTCCCTCCTCCTTTAGAATGTAGTAAATTCCTTGTCTCTGAAGGGCTTTTTTTTTTATTAAAAATTTTTTTAAGATCTTTTTTTATAGAAGTTTTTTTTTACTCTTTTTAAATTTTTTTTATTAATTTATTTTGATTTATCAACAATCACTTCCATATGCTTTTGAGTTTAAAATTTTTCTCCCCCTTCTTCCTCACCACCCTCCCCAAGACAGTGCACAATCTGATATAAGCTATACTTGCACATTCCTATTAAACATATTTTCACATTAGTGATGTTGTAAGTAAGAATTAGAACCAATAGGAGGAACCACCAGAAAGAGGAAACAAAACTCAACAGAAGAGAAAAAAAAATGGCAAATAGTGTGCTTCAATCTGCATTCACATTCCATAGTTCTTTCTTTGGATGTGGATAGTTTAAGATCTTAAAAAGGAAGCAAGATGCCCCTTTTTGGGGAGATGTCAAGGGGCTTCCTGGACTGGACACCCTTCCTGATTTTGATGATAATAATAGCATTTGTAGAGCACTTTGTAATATGCAAAGCACTTTCCACATGTGCTCTTCCACACTTTCCAGTCTCAGTGTGTGTCTGTCAGCCTTCCTTTCTCTCTCTCTCTCTCTCTCTCTCTCTCTCTCTCTCTCTCTCTC
>NW_020943070.1:2381879-2383263 GCF_900497805.2 Vombatus ursinus | reverse complement strand
TCTCTCTCTCTCTCTCTCTCTCTCTCTCTCTCTCTCTCTCTCTCACACACACACACAATAAACAGAGATGGATTGGGAAATATTTTCCATCTCACCTCCTCCAGCCCTCTTTAAACCATCCCACCTGTCCCCATAGCCAGGGAAATCATTAGCTGAGAAGTTTCCTTCATTAAAAATAAACCAGGAAGAGGAGAGGCAAGAGGGACAGGAGATGCAGATTTGGGACTGGAAATGGTGGGGAAGCAATGCCAGGCCAAGGATGTCCGGGCTGCTTGTTGGCACCTCTGAACCCGGGGACTATGGGCAGAGACTTTGGCACCTAGTTGGCTCCTTCAAGGAAGCGGCCTGAGACAGTGCCAAGGGTCCTGGCTCTGAAACCACAGACCCTGGGTCCAAGCTGCATCTCTGAAAAACCATGTTCAGATCTCTGAACTTTCCTGGGCCTCAGTGTCCTCGTCTGGAAAATGAGGGGCTTGGACTGGCTGGCCTGTGGGTCCCTTTCCAGCTGCTGATAGGTCTTGCTGACCCTCGGAATTGTCAAGGAGAATCCCAGAATGATGGGGATCTTAGAACACACAACAGTGGGACGCAGAGGAAAGGATGCGGGGTCTGGAGTCAGAGAACCTCGCTCTGATTCCCTGCTTAGCTCCTTACCACTGTGTGTGTCCTTAAACAAGCTTTGGCTCCTGTGCGGGCCCCAGTTACGCCATCGGCAAATGAGGGGATTGGCCTGGCCGGGGTTTTGCTTGTGTCCTGGACCCTTCTGGCCGCCTGCCTGGTGAAGCCTGTGGACTCCTGCTTGGAAATGTTCGTCACTGAGGGAAATGCCAAGGGTCACTTACAGGTTAGTGGAAATGAAGATGTCGCTTTTTCCCCATCCAAGATCATGGACCCCCTGAAATCTAGCCATGGAATTTTGGGGGGGCGGTCTGTGGACTCCAGGCTAAGAATGCCTGGGCTAAATGACCTCTAGGCCTCTCTCAGTGGTAAATACCATGATCGAGAGCTGGAAGGACCTATAGACCAGAGAGGGAGCTTTTTAGCCAGAGCAGCTCTCTAAGATCTCCCTTCCCAAGCCTGGAGGAGTTTCCTTCTGTGGGTGAAGGGGGTCTTCCCATGCAGCCACATGGACAATCACTGTCTGTCAAGGCTTGGTGATCTCTGGGAGGTCACATATCCCTCCTTGGGCTAAGATCCCAAGTTCATTTTGTTTATTACTCACCCTCAGCATTCCTCAGCTCTATGGGATGTGGCTGGGCTTTGGGGGTATGGGAAAGGCTGTATGGGGTGTGGGCTGGGATATGGGTCTGTGTGGGACGAGGGGGCTCTGTGGGGTGTGGGCTGGGATGTAGGTCTGTGAGGGAGGAGGGGGCTCTGTGGGGTG
>NW_020943070.1:2378737-2381869 GCF_900497805.2 Vombatus ursinus | reverse complement strand
CTGTGGGGTGGGGGCTGGGATGTAGGTCTGTGAGGGAGGAGGGGGCTTTGTGGGGTTTGTGCATAGGAGGAGGAGTCTGTGGGGGCGGGGTTGCATTTGTGTGTATTAGTGGGGGCAGAGGCTCTGTGGGGTCTAGGGGAGCAGGACCAGAGGTGAAGGGTGCAGGATGCTGCTGCCAGCCCTGAGGAGGCGCTCACCAGCGTGGGAGGGGCATCAGAATCTGAGCTGACACGTGATGGGGCCTGGGTCCCCGAAGCGAAAGCAGCTCTGTTTTATCTCTGTTCTAATTGTGTCCCCATTAAAATGCAAATTTCCGCTTAGACTCTGGAATTGCCAGCCCTGCATTGTCATAGCAACGGGAGTGGAGGTGGGAGTGGGGCTGGGAGACCTACCTCTCCTTGGACTCCCTGGCCGAGCCCTCCAGGTTCCACGTCACTTCCCCCCTCCCCAGCCCTCCCCAGGGAGGCCAGAGCCGAGGCTCTGACCAGTGCAGTGGGCACTACCCCCCATCCCCTTCCCACTCCTGCCCTGGTCACACAGCCCTGTGACTCAGGGCTGACCAGAGAAGCAGGGCCCTAGAGATAAAGGGAGATGGAGAGAGCAGGGGATAAAGACCTGACTGAAAGCCAGGAGATTTGGGTTCTTAGCCCAGCTTTCCCAGTGCCTCATTGTGTGACCTTGGACAAGTCCCTTCTCTCTGGGCCTCAGTTTCCTCATTTGTAAAGGCAGGTCGTCGTACTCCATTCTCTCCAAGATCCTTTCTAGGTCTGCTTAGAAGCCGAGGAATCGCTGTCTGACTTCCTGGAGGGAGAACCACACCATGGAAATCACTGATCTGATAGGGAGGGCAAACGCGGAGCTGCTTGCATAGAAATGAACAGTGTCTGAAGTGTAGTCGGTGATTGACTTAGAACTTTAAAGCTCTTGCATTCCTATTAGACTATAAGCTCCCCAGGGGTGGGGGTGTATGGTTGTTCATGTTTGTATTTTAGCACCAAGGACAGGGCCTGGCATTGAACCCAGGCCCTCTGACGTAGGAATTAGGAGGAAGGAGAGAGAGAAGAGCCAGAGACAGAGGTGGGGAAGGAGGAAAGAGAGGGAGGCAGAAACAGACATAGTGGAAAGGGTGCTGGCCTGGTGGACCGGGCAGAAAGACTTGAATTCAAATCTGGCCTCAGACACTTACTAGCTGTGTGACCCTGAGCAAGTCACTTAATCCCTCGCTGTGTTACATTCTTCAATTGTGCAATGGAGATCATAACAGCACCTACCTGGGAGGACTACTGTCAGGGTGACGTGAGATGGAATTTGTAAAAAACACGCAGTGCCCGGCCCAGAGTAGGGAAGGAGAAGTTTATATAGCGGCAAATGATTATCCCCTTTCCCACCTAGTCATCCTTCTCTATCTCCCTCTGAGAGAGCCAAACATTGTAACAAAGAATCAAAATAATAATAAAAGGAGAGGAAAAGAGGGAAAAAATCAGCAAAACCAATCTATGCAGCAAACACACAAACTTGGCATGATGGGTAATGTTCCTCACCTGTAGACCCCTACCTCTGTTAAGGAGGTAGGGAGAAGGTCTTTTCATATTTCTTCCTTGGAGCTGTGCTTGTTCTTTATAATTTTACAGCATTTATGTTCTTTTTTCTATTTTAAATAAGTTTTTATTGTTCTTTTTTTTTATATGACAAAAATTTCTCCCAGTATCCCCTTGTCCCCATTTCCCTGTGAGAGAGCCATCCTATGTAACAGATATTTGAAAGACAAAAAAAGAGGAAAAGAAAAAGAGGAAAAAAACAAGCAAAATGTATCGACACCCTGGAAAGTGCCGCCCCCGTGGACCTCCCACGTCTGCCACAGTCTGGTGTCTGAGTGTTCTCTGTCTCTTCTCGGGAGCCTGTCTTGTTCTGTGTGATTCTGTAGTATTCATGTTTGTTTCTGTGGCCCTTTCCCTTTGCGTCGTTGCTGTTTTCCTGGCTCTGCTGACTTCCCTCTGCATCAGTTCATGTAGATCTTTTCAGACTTCTCTGTACTTATCATGTTGGTTGCATAGTAAATTCCTAGACTTTGCTGTGATATCCTAACGATTAGTGGTTTGACAGCGGAAAGAGCTGCTTCCCAGACAGTGAGTCCTTCATCCCCGGAGTCATTGGAGCTTTGGCAGGAGACTCATTTGGAGAGGAAGCTAAAGTGGAGGTCATGGCCGAGGGTCAGAGGTTAGACTAGGAAAGAGGCTCTTTCTCTGTCGTGTCCTGGACTCCTGCGGCAGTCCTGGGAAGCCTGTGGACCCTTTCTGAATAAAATAAAATACGTGGGGTTACAAAGGAAACAATACACTTATTAAATATTAAATTTTTTAAAAAATACAAGTTTACAGACTCCAGGCTAAGAAAACTCTAGACTAGCTGACCCATCTACTCTGGAGCTTCTGGGATTCTGTCCTGTAGAATATTAACAATAAGCCGGCAGTCCCCATTGCAGACCGGGCCAGCTGCTTTCTTAAAGGAAATTGTAGTCAGGCGGCGTTCTCTGTGTGCAGATGGAGCTGCTTCTGTCTGGTGAGACGTTAGCAGATAAAGGCATCGAGAAGTGAATTCTGGGATTTTATTAGGCTGTGCTTTACGAGAAGAGAGGTGACCTTTAAAAGGGGAAGGAATTGAGGATTCCCTGCAATAATAATGGATGGAGGCCCCTCACGCTGTTTTCCTGGCAGCTGACCCAGTGCGCTTTCTGTTACATTAACCTCCACAGGAGCACAGAGAGATGCAGAAAGCCCCCTGGGCTGGCCTGCTTGTCCCTCCTAAATGTGCCCCCCTCCTCCGCCATCTTCTCCCCCCTCATCCACGCGCCCTGCTCCCTTCTCTCTGTGGTTCAGGCTTCTGTATGTCCATGATCTCAGCTGATTCGTCACATTGGTGCTCTGAGGAAGCCAGGGGCTGGAATTATTAACCCTATTTTCTGGGAGGGAAAGTGGAGGTCTAGGGAGAAGCAGCAATTTGCCCAAAGTCACGTAACTAAGAAATGGACGAAGTTGGATTTGAGCCCAAGTCTGTTGGGTCTTCTTTCCTCCCTCCCTCCCTCTTTTTCTTCTTCTCTTCTTCCTTCATTCTTTCCTTCCCTCCCTCCTTCCT
>NW_020943070.1:2362728-2378727 GCF_900497805.2 Vombatus ursinus | reverse complement strand
TTCTTCTTCTCTTCTTCCTTCATTCTTTCCTTCCCTCCCTCCTTCCTCCCCTCTTTTCCTCCTTGTCTTCTTCCTTCCTTTCCTCCTTCCCTCTCTCCCTCCCTCCTTCCTTCCTCCCTTCCTCTTTTCCTCCTTCTCCTCTTCCTCCCTCCATCCCTTCCTTCCATCTCTCCTTCCTTCCCTCTTTTCTTCCTCCTCTTCTTCCTTCCTCCCTTCCTTCCTTCTTTCTGTCTCTCCTTCTCTCTCCTCCATCCCTCCCTCCCTTCCTTCCTCCTCTGAGTTTTTTTCTGCCTAAATTTGTGATCATGGGAATCAGGGCTCTAAAGCTGGAAGAGACCTCAAAGGCCAACTAACCCAACTCCTGTTATTTTACAGCTAAGGAAACTGAGGCCCAGGATCGTTGGTGAAGTGACTGGCCCCCAGGTCCCCTGACTCCAGTTCCAGTGCTCCCCCCTTCTCCTTCACTATCTTAACCCAACTCCTTTTTACAGTTGAGGAAACTGAGGCCCCAAGGAAGATTATGGGAACTCCCTCCATTGAGGCAGCTATAATTTAGTAGGTAAATCTTAGAGATTAGAGCCTGCAGCTCAGAGATGTGAAGCAACTTGTCCAGGGTCCCACAGAAAGGAAGTTTCAGAGGTGGGATCTGAGCTGGGTCTGACACTTTATTGACTTTATAACTCCCTGTTCCTCTCTGTCCATTGAACAGATGGGGAAACTGAGGTTTCCTCGAGACAAAGCAACACAGTGGCAGAGGTTGGATACAATCAGGGTCCTGAGTCCTGCCTGCCTCTGACTCCCCCCCCCCCGCCCCTTACTACCTGAATGAATGAATGGGTTGGATGAATCTAACAGGAGGAGATAGCTAAGGCAGATTGAACACCGAGGTCTGGAGTGGAGGGAGGGAAGGACGTGAGGTCTTCCAGGCTCTAAATGCTTACCATGCACTATCAAGCCCAAGCTGAATTGCCTCTGCCCAGACTAGCTGGGGTGGTTGGCAGACAGCTGGTGGCTCACTTCAAGCAGCCCAGAGGGCCACAAGGTCCGGATGCTTAGCTGGGGGCCATGCTCCAGGACAGCCCAGACACGCCTTTCCAACTGGCTAAGCAGGCTGCTTGGCATCTGAGGAGCTGGATGGGAAGAGACAGACAGACAGACAGACAGATAGAGACAGAGACAGAGAGACAGAGAGAGAAGGATGATGAGGAGGAGGAAGCAAGGAGTCCTTTTTGACCTGTTGGGTTTGTAATGCTGATGGGCCAGCCAGGTGGAGCTGTCCACCAGGGAGTTGGAAGTCCGAACGGGTCTGGAGTTTCAGAGAGAGATGAGGGTGACGTGATAGCAGCGAGGGGTGATAGTTGAAATGCTGAGTGTTAATGAGGCTGCCAAGAGAGGAAGACTCAGAAGAGTCTTAGAGGATGCCTGCCCCCGCTGTGGGGTGAGATGGATCATGATCCAGCAAAGGGGAGGGGGCTGGGGGAAATAGGGAGACTGGAGGGAGAGGGCCCAGAAGGGGTAGCGCTGGATAGCATCCAAAGGTGCCGAGAGGTCAAGGAAGACAAGGCCAGGGAAAGGGCCACCGTTGGATCCGGCGGTTGGGAAATGGCGGGTGCCTTTGGACAGAGCAGTTTCTGCCAAGTGGCGGGGTCAGAAGGCAGGAGGCAAGGGAAGGAGCACGGAAGCAGGGATGAGGAGCAGACCGTGCCTCGAACGGGGCAGTGAACACTTGAAGGGCTGCCAGGGTCACATGAGGTTGTACAGTTACTTCTGTCTTTTTAAGGATGGGGAGAAGAGGGCTCATTTGTAGACGTCAGGGAAGGGCCAACAGAAAGGGAAGGTGTGTGAGAAGGAAAAGGATATCAGGGCATGATCCCCAAAGAGAAAGGGGGGTTGGGATCCAGGGCATGGCTGGAGAGGGGGGCTCATCTGGAGTGGCTCACCAGGCCCTTCCCTCCAGCAGCTGCAGTCTGGTGGGGAGCAGACAGGACAGATCGACAGACGAATATGATTTAAGTCGGGGAAGGAAGTGAGACAAAGGAGGGATCTGGACAAGGCACCCAGACACGGGAGGAAGGAGAGGACAGCTTTAGTTTGGCTGAGGGGGTGAGGAGGATGCACCAGCGCTGAATGAACCCTGAATCAACCCATCACCAAGCATTTACTAAGCACCTACTGCATGCCAGACACTGGAGAGATACAAAGACAAAAATGAAATAGCCCCTGCCCTCAAGGAGCTTACAGTCTATTAGGGAAACAGCACATGCATATATAAGTAAATACTATGGGACAAGGATAAGCGTCGAACCCGTGGTTTCACTGGTGTTGGGCACTCCAGGAGAGGAAATGCCCACTACTGATATGGGTTGGCACCGTCTCTGCAATTTATTATTCTTCAAGGGCACTAGAGCACTGAGATGGGAAATGACTTTCCCAGGGTCACTCAGCCAGGTTAAGTTGGAGGTGGGATTTGAACCCAGGTCTTCCTATATAGCTCTCTCTCTATCCATTAGTCCACACTAAATACTATTGTTACTTAAATACAACATGGATCCTCATCTCTGTTTCCCAGGACCTTTACCTTCCTTCAGGGCGTGGCTTGGTGCCAGGTCTTTGGCAAAACTTTCCTGGATTCCTTTTTGATGACCATCCAGGTCTAGCCTGCTGCGGTATAGTGGAAAGGGCAGTGGTTCCAGAGGGGAAAGAGCTGGGATCTGATCCTGAGCCGATGCTCACTGCTTGTGTGATTTGCCCTTTCCTGGGCCTCAGTTTCCTCTTTTGCAAGTGAGGGGGTTGGACGAGATGGCCTTGGACGTGTCTCCTAGGTCTCGATCTAGGATCATATACTCCTGGGTGGGATCCATCGAGTAGAATGTAAACTTCCTAAGGGCAGAGAAGATTTCATTTTGGTCTGTATTTCCAGCACAGTGCTTGACACAGAGAGAGCCACATAGACAAAGTAATGGCAGGAATCTGGAGCAAAGGACTGTGGTCACTGAGAAGGAGTGGGCTCCCCTTGTACCCTTTTCTCATTCATATGTGTTAGGGACCAATGATAATCTTGGGGTTATGAAAATGAGGTAGCCTTTGTCTTGTTGAAAAGAAATTTGGCAGCTGGGCATAAAGCAGTGGGTACTAGGATTTTCTAACCCTAAGTCAGATGGGGCTTGAGGCAGAGACTCTGCCCTTGGTAAGCACAAACGAGTTGTGTAATTAGAATGCAGGATTGTAATTCTGAGCTAGAAGGAAACTTATTAAAAATCAGGAAGCGTTAGACATCTGAGGATGCAACATTTCAACCATTTTTAATCCCAGCCTCAAAGGTCAAATCCCCACTTTCAGGTAGGAGTGATTCCTCCCTCTTGGTTTCCTAGAGCTGTGGGAAAATCAGCCTGCCAGCTCAGCCCCTTGTCGTGAACTTGTCATCCGCACGCATTGTGACGCAGTCATTCATGGAAGTCATTACTGAAGTGTTGGAGTTCTCCCTCTTCTCTGACCTTCATACTCATAAGCCAGAGTGGTGCTTCATGTCAAGTTGTGATGCTCCATTTTTCGATGAGGACACTAAGTCCAGAGAGGCTGAGTCCTTTTGTTTTTCAAGCTTTCCCAGTGGCGAGGCCAGAAATTGAACTCAAATTTTCTGACGCTAAAGCCAAAGTGTTCACTCCATCGGCTGCCTTGCATTGTCACCTCTCAGCAGTGCTAGCTGGGGGGTCAGAAGGATAGGAGGGCGCTGGCTTGAGGCTAAGGTCTTTGGGGAGAAGAGAACCTTGCTCACTGAGTGAATGGAGATTGGGGCTGCCAGGCTTAGCTTGGAGGGCCCTCAGCTGTGTGTGTGTGTGAGTGTGTGTGTGTGTGTGTGTGTGTCCTTCTGCAAGGTGAGCTTTCTCCTCTTCCCAGCTCAGCTGATGCCACCCCCTCCATGTATCCTTCCCTCCTCCTTCTGTCCGGCTCCGGGCGATGCTGCCCATGACTCCATTGCTTGCTCTGGGTGGAGCACCTGGGGCCCCCTCTCTGGCACTGACAGGTCCCTGGCTGGATCTGACAGGTAGTCAGGACTCATTGTCTCTCCCGGATATTCAGCGGGCGCATCCCAGGTGCGAAGAGTCCAGGCCTGTCACAGCTAATTCAGCTCCCGCCAAGGCGGCCAATTGATTTTCATTCTGCTGCCCCCAGAGTAGCTGGCTGGACTCAATCCCTCTCTCCCTCTCTCCCTCTCTCCCTTCCCCCTTTCCTCGGTCTGACTGCCTGGTTAAATTTCGCCTGCTTGGGGCTGGGGCTAGAGGCTCAGGTGCCAGCCTCCCTGATGGTCCCAGATGGTGGTGGTGGTTGAAGGGGCGGAATGGAGATGAGTATAGCCCTTTTATTTCATGCCTCCCCTCTCCTCCCCCCCCCCCCCCCCCCCCCCCCCCTTGGTCTCACGGTTCAATGAGCCTGAAGGAATAGGTAGGGATGTGTAACCAGGGAGGGCCCCCTGAGGTCTGGACTGGCACTGGTGACTCGTTTATAAAGGATCTGGAGCAGACTTCAGGGCACCTGAGGGTTCTTCTCACTTATCTGGAGGGCCGATGTGGGCTCATTCTGTGTGACTCCAGAGAGGGAACCAGGAGCGGAGGAGAGAAGTTTCAGGAGGTGAATTCCAGCTCAATATTAGGGAAAAAACTCAAAAAATGTCCAAAGGTGTCCAGCTGTGAAATAGGGGGTGGCCTGAGGTAGTGAGCTCCCCATTGCTGGGAAAGTCCAAGCAGAGGCTGGAAGAATTGCCTGTGGAGGTGCTGGAGTGTAGAGGATGTTATAGCTGACCTTTGAGAGGCAGCCCAGGGTTCAGTAGCCTAGAAACTGCCCTGGATGTGGAGTCAGAGAAGCTGGGGTCAAACCCCGGCCTTTCTCCTGAATACCTGTGTAGCGCTGGCAAGGCTATGTGACTTCTTTGGGCCTCAGTTTCCTCATCTGTAAAATGAAGAGGTGGGCCTAGCTGACCACTGAGGGCTTCTCCACCTGCTTCTAGGGCTGGGGCTGCAGGCCAGGTTTTCTGCATCTGCACTTAGGGTTCTTTCTGCCGCCACATTTTGTCTTCTAGTGAGAGCGAGGGAGTGTAGCAATGAGTGAGTCTTTGGTGTGTGGGGGGGGTTGAGGAGGGGGCAACAGTCCTTGCCTCAGTTTTTGAGTGCTAGAGGTGGAAAGTGGGCATCCTCCTGCCAAGCTGGAGGAGGGTGGTGGCTTCCTGCAGCCAGGTGCTGGGGCCAGAGAGGAAGGTCCTGGCTTCTCCAGGGGGTAGGACTCAGCCAAGAACACCATCTTTGTACATGGGAGAGGACAAGGGAGGTAGGGGGAAAAGTCGAGGCTACATGGTGCTCACTTTTGGAAGCCCTATATTCGAATCTTCACTGGCTGAAACTGGGCAGCTCACTCCTTTCTCGGGCCTCAGCTTGTCTGTCAGATGTGGGGGTGATAATCACAGCCCGGCCAAGCTGGTGAAGTTGTAGGGGAGGAGCCCACAGCCTTGGAAGCAGGGATACCTGAGCTCAGGTCTCACCTCTGACACATCCTGTCTGTGTGACCTTAGAGGTCATGTCCAACCTCTCCACTTTACAAATAAGGAAACTGAGGCCCTGCCTGGAGCCAGCCTTCTTTCACCTCTCTCAAGGCAACCGGTGGTGCAATGGGCCTGGAGTCAGGAAGACCTAAATTCAAATCTGGCTTACTTATCACACTTCCTAGCTGGGTGACCCTAGACAAGTCTATCTCAGTTTCCTTCTCTGTAAAATGGGGCTAGTAATTGCACCCACCTGCCAGGGTTGTTGTAAGGATCAAAGAGAAACTATTTGTAAAAACACTTAATGAGATGAGAGACTATTTGTAAACCACTTAGCTGAGCCCCAGGGGCTTAATAAATGCTTGCTGGCTTCCTTCTCTCCCCTGTATGTCTCTTGCTGAGAGGACAGGGTCCTGGGATCCCTCCCTCTGGGGGGCCTCTGGCTCAGTGTGGCTGCTCTCAGAGGCTGATCTGGGGCACTAATTATTAGCACGGAGGGTGGTCCAGCCTGGTGACTGCAGCCGAAGTGGAGGTTTGGGGAGGCCAGAGGGTGATAATTACCAAGGGCTGTTTAGTCTGATTCAGGTCTAGCTGATTAGGGCTGGGCCCTTGACTGTCACACACGGCCCGCTGCTGTCTGCTCGCCCTCAGAGGCTTCTGAGGCAGGCTTGTGTCCCTGAAAAATCCTCGGAGAGCCAGCCAGTCATGGAGCTCGGCCTCAGGCTTGCCCAGAGGGGAGGTCAGGTCTGCAGGGGCCTTCTGGAGACCCCTCTCCCCAAGCAGGTAGAGTGGAGGAGATTCCCGATCTAATTGCTTCAAGGTGACTTTAGAAGCTCTCTAGACAAGCACCTTCATTTTACAGATGGGGAGACTGAGGCCAAGGGAGATGAAGTGTTTGGCTCAAAGTCAAATCGGGGTCAGAGGAGGGATCAGATTCTGAAGGTAGGGAGAGCTCTCTCCACTGTAATTTAATTCTTTTCAGCTATGAAGCTCTTCCTCTGCATGAAGCCAAATGTTCCCTGGAGAATCCTAGGACTGTGGACTGTTCTGGAAAGGACCCTAGGGTTCCTTTTACAGAAGGGGAAACTGAGGCTCAGGAAAAGCATTCCAGAAAGGCAGCATAGCAGAGTGAATAGAGTTCTGGGTTTGGAGTCAGGAAGACGTGTTCAAATCCGACTTGGGTGACCTCAGGCAGGGCCTCAGTTTCCTTATTTGTAAAATGGAGAAGTTGGTCATGACCTCTAAGGTCCCTCTAGGTCTCCCCAATCCTGTGACTTGCCCAAAGTCATCCTGCCAGCTCCCTTGTCTCCAGACTCTGCAGGGCTCCGGCCCCTTGGTCCCTCTCCCAGGATAGGGTGGACCCAGACTCAACTTATACTCTAGTAGCATTGGGGGAGCGGGCTGGGGGTACAGATAGCTGTGATACCAGGGAGGACCTTTTAAGCATAAAGACTGGTAAAGAATAGGGGAGAAGCTGGAGGCCAGAAGGGTGGCTTTCAGCTCCAGGAGTGAGCCTCACCCATTCGGGGAGAGACCTGGGCTCTGAATCATTTCCCAATATCTATCTTCTCCCCACATTGGACTGTCCCTTGTAACCAAGAAAAATCTGAACAAAATCCAGTGGTCAAAGTGACTCCCTCGGTAGTACATGCCACGTTCCACGTTTGTCGGTCTCTGCCTCTGCTAAGAGGAGGGAGGTCTGTTTTCTCTGGACTAAGACATGGAGGACAGCCAAGGCAAAAGTGTGAAGGTGGGAAATGGGGTGCTCTTAATTAATGCTTGGAAGGAGGGCTTTTAACAGAGCTCAGTTCCTCTGGCCTTCAGCACTCATGTGTGAATTCAGCTTATCTCTAGGAAAGGAATATAGAGATTCTACCTTTTTTGTAAGCTTATTAGTTCTAGCTGGAAACAGCCTCACTCAGCTGGGCTCCACTTGATTAGAGAATTTCAGTCAATCAAAAAAGCACTTATTAGGCACCTACTGTATGCCAGGCTAGGTGCTGGGAATACAGAGACAAAAATGACAGTCCGTGTCCTCAAGAGGCTTCCATGAGGTAGTTAGGGAGGGAGGGCGGGCAGTAGTAGCTGGGGGATCAGGAAAAACTTCATGTAGAAGGGGGAGCAGAGTTTTGAAAGATGCCAGAGGTTCAGGGAGACCAGACATGGAGAAATGAAGTGTCCTGTATGAGGAACAGCAGGCAGGTCAGTGAGGCTGGATTGTCGAGTGAATAGAAGGGACCTCGGATTATAAAACGTCAGGGGTGGGAGGGACTTTATGGAGCATTTAGTTAACTCCCCTCATTTTACATATAGGGAAACCGAGGCCCAGAAAAATCAAGTGATTTGCCTAAGTCAGGTGCCCTGTACTCTGAGTCAAAGGTTATCGGCCATTCAGTGACCTTTCTTGTGTGCTTCCAAGTTCTGTTTGAGAACCCTTGGACCAGTCAACATCAAGTCCCCATTTCCCCATAGCCCTTTCCCCACTGACCATTGCTGTCTGCCATCTTTGCCACTTCAGCCCTGTGGTGACAGCTCAGAATCAGCCTGATGTGCATTTCTTTTATCATTACGGATTTGAAGAATTCATTCCTCATGTGGATCGGTTACGTGTCTTCTTTTGGGCCTCGCTGATTCCTCGTCTGTCTGTTGGCCACTTGTCTCTTGGAGAATGGCGCCTAGGGGCTGAAGAAATGCTCGTTGATGGACACATTCAATTCCCCGTATCTCCTGAATGTCAGGCAGTCATCAAGAAGTTACTGATGTGAACATTTTTTTTCCCCAATCAGCAGTTTTTCTTTAAAAAAAAAAGTTTGTTCTGAACCTGACAAATGTAACATAACTAGTCCCCCAGATGAAGGAGAACAGAATGAGAGGATTGCATGTAAAACCTCAAATCTCTATTATAAATATCTTGCTCTTCAAAAATAACAACACATCATTAAACATGTTAGTTTTTAAAAAATTTAATATTTTATTTTTCCCCAATTACATGTAAAACAATTTTAACATTCATTTAGAAATTTTTTTGAGTTCCAAATTTTCTCCTTCCTTCTTTTCCCCCCTTATTGAGAAGACAAGCAATTTAATACAGGTTATACAAAACATGTTAGTGTTTTTTTTTTTTTTGCAGAATTTTTTTTTTTTTTTTTTTTTTAGGCAATTGGGGTTAAGTGACTTGCCCGGGGTCACACAGCTAGTAAGTGTCAAGTGTTTGGTCTGAGGCCAGATTTTAACTCAGGGCCTCCTGACTTCAGGGCCGGTGCTCTATCCACTGCACCACCTAGCTGCCCCCAAAACATTTTAGTTTTAAAGCTGTGTGCTTGTCTGTGTCTCTGTCTAAATCTTCCCTTCTCTATGTTTTTTAAAAAAGGCTTCAATGACCTTCTTTTTTGGACATCCTTATCACTCACTTTCCTCTTCCTCCCCAAATTAAAAAACAAAAGCAAGGCACAAACCTCCCTTATGACAAATAACCATAGTCAAACAAAGCAAACTCAAATATCCACAAATCATTTCTTCTCATATTCTAGTTGCTTTTGTGCCAAAGATTTTTAATTTGATTTAATTGGCACTGTTTCATCTTTTATGATCATTTCTATCCCTCGTTTGGTCGTGAATTCTTTCCCTGGACAGAGTTGTCAGATGAAGGAATTGAGACAAGAGAGGAGAGAGTCACAAACAGGGAGTGAGATGCAAAGCTAGGTTCTCAGATTCCAAATTCATGGCTCTTTCTACTCTACAGTAAGACTCTTGGGATACTCTGCATGCCGTCTTGTTCGGGAAGATGTCTGAACCTGGGTGAAATAAAACCAAGAGCTCACATTTTTATGACACCTAAAGATATTAAAAGAGCTTTTCTCACAGCCATCCTTGATGGTACAAGTATTGTCACTGCCATTTTACAGATGAGGAAACTGAGGCTCAGGAATGGGAAGAGATTGGCCCAAGGTCCTATGTCCGGCCTGGTGTTTGGGGGCAGTGTTCTGAGTCCCAGCCTGGCCAAGGTTTTTCCCCATAATGCCAAGGTGCTGAGCACCTGGCCCAGACTCCTTTCCCTCCTGTGGCCTTAGGCCTCCTGTATTCAGGTCCTCTTTGGTCCCGTTCCAGGGAGAGAGTCCCTGCAGGCATGCTGTGCTCAGAGCTGTTCTCTGGGAAGGCCATGATGAAAGGGAGCCTGGATGCAGGCAGAAGTGGGGCTCAGCTGGCTGCCTTCCCCATCCCCAGCCCATGCCTGTCTAGGGCAACAGAAATGGGGCCTACGGGTCTGGGGGGGGGCGTCCAGGAGGGGGAAGGGGGAGGAACAAGAATGGTGGATCTTCCCTGCAGGGGTGGGTAGCAGGGAGGACCTGTCATCCCCAGGGCTTTCTGGCAGGGTGGGATTGGAGGAGCATGGCACTGTAGGCCTCGGGGTGTCCATCCATGGATAGTCGTGACCAGAATTCTGGGATTTGTAGCATGTGCATCCTCTCCAGCGGCTGACATAGATTCCCAGAATCCTCTGCTCCCTCCCTTGTCAGGATTGTAAAGCAGGGATGCCCTGCAGAGGTCATCTGGTCCAGGCTCCTGCCTTGGGGCATGAAGCTAGAATTTTAGACTGTCAGAGTTGATGGGGGATGGGGGGGTAGTGTAGACCACGAACCAACCTTCTCCAATGGATTCACTGAATCAAGGCATCTCAGACATCACATATGGAGCCAGCGCCAGGAGAGATCTCGGCGGCCAGCTAATCTATCCTCATTTTACAGATGAGGAGACTGAGGTCCAAGAAGACTGATTTGCCCAGGGTCACACTGATAATAACCTTCAGAGGCAGTGTTGGACTGCACCGTTCTTTCCGCTGAACCACACTGCCTTCAGGTAGAAGAAATCTCAGAAACCTGAAAAGTGGCCATTACTTTTGTTTGAAGACTGCTGGTGATGCGGGACTTACCACCTTACAATGTAACTCATTCCAGTTTTGAGCTGCTTTTATTGCAAGGAAGTCCCCTCTCCCCCGCCCCCTTAGATGGAGCTGAAATCTGCCCCCTGGGGATAGGCAGAACAAGTCTCACCCCCTCTTCCTCATGATAATGATCTTTCCTCACCTCCCTCCCAAGTTATCAAATATCCCCAGGCCCCTGATGCAGCCATCCTTCTATGGGAAGGTCTCTAGTTCCCATCTTGGGGGAAGTTCAGTTCCCATCCTGGTTGCCTTGGGCCTCAGTTTCCTCATCAATAACTATGACGATGATAATAGCTGACCTTTACAATGCTTTGATGTGCACAGGACACCATAAGCGTTTTCATTCAATCTGTGAAACAGGGCAGGTTGGACCAAATGGAACTGGGGGCCCCTTCTAGCTCTGATTCAAACGAAGTTCAACTCAACATTTACACAACAGCCATCTCCCATCTCCCAGCCTTTGCATAGATTAGTCTCTGTGCCGGCCACAGACTCAGAATCCTTAGCTCAGCTCCAGCATGGCTTCCTATAGGAGAGTTTTCCTGATTCCCCCGAATACTAGCGCCCTCACCACTAAATTATCTTGTATTTACATCGTGTCTGTTTTGTAGCCACGCATGCTGTTCCTTCTACCTTTCTCGCCCCTCTCCTTTCCCCAGTGAAATAAAAGCTTGCTGAGGGCAGAGACTTTCACTTCTGCCTTTGCATCGCCAGCACCTAGCATGGTGCCTGGGACACAGGAGCAAAGGACATCTGGCGATTGATTTACTCACCCACAACGTGGAGGGCTCTTTAGTGGGCATTGACCTGGACGCAATAATCCCGACTCCTAGGTTTAGGGCCTTTGTATTAATAATGAGAGCTGACATTTAGGAGACAGTGAGTTCAGACCCCAGCTCTGCCAGTAAAACCTGCTGGGACCTTGGGGGGGTTCCTGCTCCTCTCAATCCCTCAGCAGGCCCCATTCCTTTTCAAGCCGCTCTCCTGACTCACCCTGGCTTTCTCCCACTAGAAGTACCCTCCACCCTGTGGCCTTTCCTGATTGGCTGGTTCCTCCCAGAGCCTCCCTCCTAAGGAGGATGCTCACCATATCCTCAGTCCTCTCTAGGCTGTGCTCTGGATTCTTTGGACTTTCACCCCACTCCTGCCTTTGTGGCTTTTCTTGATGTTCTCTCTTTAGAATGTAAGCTCCTTGAGGGCAGGGACCGTCTTTCTGCTTGTATTTGTAATCCCAGAGTTTAGCAGGATCCCTGGCACACAGTGAGAGTTTAATAAATGTTGTTGAGTTGCTTGTGCAAGGAGAGGGCTGGACTGGATGATCTTTGAGGTCCCTTCCAACTCCCTGTGACCTTGGTCAAGTCACACTCCCTCTCTGGGCCTCAGTTTCCTCCTCCGTAAAATGAAGAAGTCGGACTAGGTGGCTTCTTCCTTTCAGACCACAATCTAGACCCCTGTGTGACCTTAGGCATGTTTTTTTTTTCCCTGGGCATCAGTTTCCTCCTCAGTAAAAATGTGGGATCCCATTCAGCTCCAGATTTCGGATCGTATATAGTACTTTAAATTTTGCAAAGTGATTTATATTCACAATCTGTAGCTACTTGCAAAGTTGGCAGAGTGGGTATTATTATTATTGCCCCCATTTTATATATGGGAACACTGAGGTCCAGCTCCTTTGCCTCTAATCCCCACTGACCTCACGCTGGGGTTATGTTTCATCTTCTGGATCAGGCTGGCAATGTCGAGGGGGAAAGGGGGAGAGCCTGGCTCACTCCCCCAGGCTGTGTGGGTTGCCATAATTGATTTTGCTTCCTTTTGGGAAATGGGATATAAAGACATCTCTGCTTCCCGCTCTCCTTCCCCATGAAACACTGAGGCTCACTCGGATGATGTCTTCAACTCCGCAGAGACTGGAATGAATTCAAGATGTAATTAAATTAGGAATAATTCATTATTTCCACAGAACAACGGCTCCTCCTGCTTACAGGTGGGGTGTCAGAGATGGGGAGCCTGAGTCTTAGGTTTCCTCTGGAGGCTGCAAGGAGAGAGCCAGGTTGGGGGTGCAGGGGATACAGGGGATTTTCTGGCTCACTTTGAATCCCAAATGACTCTTCTGTTCTTTTCTCATAACTCTGATGGCTCAAGGGAAGATGCAGTACCCACAGAAGGGCCTCCCTTAACTCCTTGGGTGACTGGTGAAGTCACTCTTTCCTGACCTCAGTTTCTTCATCAGTAAAATGGAAACACTGGACTAGATGATCCCTATGGTCCCTTTCACATTCCACATTCTGGGATCCCTCCTAGCTCTGATATTCTACGTTCCAAGGTTTATCCCAGCTCTGACCTTCCAAGGTTCTGTGTTCTAAGGTTTTCCCCAGCTTTGACCTTCTAAGGGTCTATGTTCTAAGTTTCTACCAGCTCTGATGTTCCTTCTGCTTCTCCCCATTCTGAAATGCTAGGACTCTGTTAACCAGCCACATGGGTCCCCCCCTCTGAGATCCAATGCCCAGGACTCCCCAGGAGTTTTCTTGGGGTACAGGGTTTCAGAAGAGAGTGGAAGGGAATTTCTTCAGACTAAGAGACCCAGTAGGAGGCTGTAGTTGCTTAGCAACACGAGGGTCCCGCCCCCAATCCTGCCTGTCCTTTCAGGACGCCAGGGCTAGGGTATGATGTAAGTGAGGGGAGGTAGGCTATTTCCTGCAGTCTCTTAGGTCGTCCTCCCCTTCTCCAAGGGGAGCCAGGGACCCCAGTGCAGAGGAAGGAAATCAGTTTCCTCTGGGCATTTATTAAATGCCCCCTAAAGACACTGGGCACCTCCCAGTATAGCTCTGTGCTTGGCAGCAAAGCCAGGCCCTTCAAGCACAGGCCAGGAATGGGATTGGCCCCCTTGGGGAACCCTCGCTCAGCCTTCTGGGGGAGGCCAGGCTGCCTAACAATCCGAGAGCCGCCACGGGGAGCCGGTGACTGAAGGCCCAAAGTGCGGCCCAGACAGAGCCGGGGGGCTCGAGCGGAGGGAGTCGGTCACGGGGCTGCCGCATTGGGGGAGGGGCGCGGTGGGAAGGCTTGGGGATCGAGGCCCGTCCTCGCGCCCCCAAGCATCGTCTCGGGCTTGTTCGGGTTCCCTTCCGGTGCTCTTTCACATTCTCCGGTTCTCTTGGAGACGTCCCACAATGTGATCAACAGAGCGAGCTGTTGAGCTGGGCAGAGCGCCATCCTGCAGCAGCTTCTTCATGCTCTGTGCCCAGGGAGTGCCCGCTGGCTCCCTGGCTCCCGGCCTCCCTGCCTCCCTCCTCAGCGCCTCCGGCGGGAGGAGGCTGGGGCCTTAGCCTCCACTCTGGGTATCCTTGCCCCTGTCGTGTCCTGCCGGGCCTCTTCGTGTGTGTTTGTGTGTGTGTGTGTGTGTGTGTGTGCTGGGAGTGCTGGTGGTTTAAATGGGACACGGGTTCTATCACTGCTTCGGTTAATTCAATAAGCGTTAATTATGGGCTTTGTACAAAGCATTAGCCCTGTCACTGACATTCTTTGTGACCCTGGACCCGTCATTTCTCTCAGGCTCAGTTTCCTCATCTGTAAAATGAAGAAATTGTGTAAGGCAGTTCCTACTGGTATTCCCAGCTCTAATATTCTGTGTTTGGCATTTTAGGCCCTCCCAGCTTTGACACCCTCTGTTCTATATTCCATGTTCTAAGATCCTTCTCCACTCTGACCTTCAATGAGTCTCTGGTTTTGCTTCCAGGAGGGGCACAGCCGAGAGTGGCTGTGATAGGTCCTGTGGCACTCTTGGCTCCCATTTTCCCTGCATAGCAAAGTGTGCAGTGGCACAGCTCTGTTCACAGTCGACTCTCACTAAATCTTTGTTGTATTTGTAAAGAACACTTGGCTAAGGGATCAGAGGATCAGCCACTTACTAGCTAGGTGAGCTTAGGCCGATCTTTCAGAGTCTGTGAGGGAGCTCACTCGGTGCTCTCCAAGGTCCTATTAGGCTGTGGATGGGCCACGGACGCCCACCTACCTGCTCTGCCTTTGGCAGAGCTGATGGACGGCTGAATGGGGGACCCGTAGCCACCATTTGCTTTGTGCCAGGCTGTGGGATCCTGCAGTGTGAGGCCTGGTTAGGAGTTGGGGATAGGTGCTTGGGGCTCGTAAATGCCAGGGAATGCTGAGGACAGGAGGGAGAAAAGGCACTAAGGAGCCGTTGGACCAGAACAGACGAACCTTTCAGCCTGTATATTTAGCTCATCTAGGTATATAAACAGAAACCTGGAACTGCTTCAGCTGCTCTCCCCAGAAGAGTGAGTCATCCCACTCTGGAGCTAAAGTTAGGTTCAAATCACACATTTGCATTCTCTCTCTCTCTCTCTCTCTCTCCCTCCTCCTCTCCCCCTTACCCTCTCCCTCTCCCTTTGTCTCCTCCCTCTCTCTCTATCCCTCCATCTCTTCTCTCTCTATCCCTCCTTTTTCTCTCTTCCCTCTCCCTGTCCCCCTCCCTCCCTCTCTTCTGTCTCCTCCCTCTCTCTCTCCATCCATCCCTCCCTCTCTCTATATGTATCCCTCCATCTCTTCTCTCTCTATCCCTCCCTTTTCTCTCTTCCCTCTCCCTCTCCCCTCCCTCCCTCTCTTCTGTCTCCTCCCTCTCTCTCTCCATCCCTCCCTCTCTCTCTATATATCCCTCCATCTCTTCTCTCTCTATCCCTCCCTTTTCTCTCTCTCCCCCTCTCCCTCCCTCTTTTTTTCTCCCTTTATCTCTCTCTCCCCTACCCCCATTCTATCTTCCTCCCAACTCTCCCTCCTTCCTTTTCCAAACCTTTCCTTCAGCCAACATGATCTTCTTGTCTTTTGCAGACCTCCCTCTCTCTCTCCCTTTCCCCAGTGGGCGTTTCTTCACACACACACACACATACACACACACACACACACACACACACGCACACACACACACACACCCCTTCTCTCCTGGCCACCTCTCCCCTCCCTAAGGCCTGGGAAGCTCCTTCACTGGAAGCAGAGATGCGCCCCCAACCTTGGCTTTGGCTGGATCTCTGTGCTCCCCTATTGGGAACCAGGTGTTGGAGGCTGCCCTGGCCTGGCTGTGATGGCTCCCTAAGGGAGAGCTGGCCTTGACCCTCAGCCCCAGGCTGAGGACTGGAGTGGGTTGGGTCCCTGGAGGTTGGGAGCAGCCCAGTAACAGCTCAATGGAAGAAGCTGATTACAGGGTCAAACCTGGAGATTGAGGATCTGTGTCAAATCCTTCTTGGTCTACAGAGCCTGGTGTGATGACTGGAGTAAGGAGATGCTCTGGCCTCTGAAAGACTAGTCAGTTTAATGTAAACAATTAGTTTTGCACCTACTGTGTGCTGAAACCTGTCCTAGGAGTCATGGGAGGTGCAAAGATCTTTGCCTCATATCGTTTGACTTCACTTGATCTCATAAAACCATAGGCTGTTGGACCCACAATGTGCTCTTACAACATGGAACATCAAAGCTGGGAGGGTCTTAGAACAGAGGATGTCAGGGCTGGGAGGGGCCT
>NW_020943070.1:2350074-2362718 GCF_900497805.2 Vombatus ursinus | reverse complement strand
GGGAGGGGCCTTAGAACAGAGGATGTCAGGGCTGGGAGGGGCCTCAGAACAGGGAAGGTCAAAGCTGGGAGCAGGGGGTGGGGAGAGCCTTAGAACAGGGAATGTTAGAACTGGGAGGGAGTTAGGAAATCATCTCATCCATCCATCCGAAGGCCCAGTGCAGTACCTTGAACACACTAGGTCCTTACTAAATGTTTCTCTCTCATTTTAACTATCTGAGGCCTGGAAAGTTTAAAAGGCATGTTGAAGATCGCTGGGGCAGAACCAGGCTCAAAACCTGGGTGTCCCGGGTCCCCTGGGTCTCTAGCCTGTGCTGCTTCTCCTCAGGCTATTACTCACTAGTCTCAGGGGTGGGAAGGCAGAGGTTTGAGCTCAGCAGTGCTGAGGCTTGGGGAGGGGGCGCGTCTCCATTCTGTCCTTGAGGAAGCTTTCGGAGTAGAGGAGTCCCGCTGAAGTCAGGCCCTGTCTGGGGTGCAGGAGGAACGAGGCACAATTCTGACTTTTAGACGGGCTGGCAGAAACTTCCAGGCCTTACCCCAGAGGCCCGTGGATAGCAAAAATAGGCCTGGGCTTGGAATGGAAATGTCTCGTTATGAATCCTGGCTCCACCAAAGCTTGGCTGTGTGACCTTGGGCAAGTCACTTATTCTTAATGGGTCTCAGTTAATTCCCCTGTACTTCAAGACTTTGGGCATGTGTGTTGTCCCCCACCAATTAGAATGTGAATTTCTTGAGAGCAGGGGCTGTCTGGAGTTTCTGTTTCTGTGCCCAGGACTTAGCACTACACCCTTTTCTCTCTCTCTCTCTCTCCTCTCTCCTCTCTGTCTCTCCCTCCTCTGTCTCTCTCTCTCTCTGTCTCTCTGTCTCTCCTCTCTGTCTCTCCCTCTTCTGTCTCTCTCTCTTCTTTCTCTCTCTCTTTCCCTCCCTCCCTCTTCTCTGCCTTACTTCAAGCCCTCACCATCTCTATATTATTCCAGTAGCACAACTTCTCCTTCCTCCCAATTTCTCCTTCCTCAACACATCCTCCACAGAGCTGCTAAATTGATAATCCTAAAGCACAGGTCTGACTAATTAACTCCCCTCCTCAAAAGCTTTCAGTGGTTCCCCGTTGCCTCTGGGATAAACTCCAACCTCTCTTCGTGGCATCCAAAGCCCCACCACACTTCCAGTGTCTTCTTCCCCACCCTCTCTCTCATGGCCACAGTGGCCTGGCCGTTACTTTCTGGACACAGCGCTCCATCTCTGTGTGCCCTGGGCCTTCACTTCTACCTCTGGAGTCTCCTCCCAAAGCACAGCTCACGTGATGCCTCTTACCCAAGATGCATTTTCTGCTCTCTTCCCTTCTCCTCCACCCCCCTCTCCCAGTTGTTAGTGTCCTCTTCCAGACATCACTTTGCCTTCCTTGGGTTTTGCTTCTCTGTGGATGGCTTGTGTGCCCTCAACAGAATATCAACGCCTCATTCTTTGTTTCTCTTTCTTTTGAGTCTAGCGTGGTGCTGGGTCTGTAGGAGGTGCTGAATATTTGTTGAATTGAATTGAATTGTGGATCCTTGGACTGCAGCCATACAAAGTGTCACTGGGCCCATCCCAGAAGCATTTGCAGCCTGGTTGGGGTTGGGGCAGGACTCACCCTATATTGGTTTTGCTTTTGAGAAGCCACACCCACATCACAATGAAGCCTCTGAAATGGACTTTAGCTGAACTTTCCCACCTGTAAAATGGGGATGATTATATTTTCATAATTGACACTACAGAAACTTTATAAGGATCAGGCAAGATAATGGATGTGAAGCACTTTATAGACTTTAAATGACTATAGAAATATCTGCTCTTATGATCAATTATTAAAAATCATGATTGATGTGCTCAGTCTGGGATTTCAGCGATGCTCTTAAGGTTGCTGGGGACTGGCCTTTCTGTGCATAGGGTCCTATTACTGCAAGGACCCAGCCTGGGAGGAGACTCACGCTCTCTTTGCTCAAGCTAGAAAAAGGTCTTAGCTGGCCATTCCCTGATGTGAGGGAATGAATGTTCCAGTGAGATTAATCCTAGGATGTCTTTGTATCATCTGGGCCACCATTCTTGACTGCCTGAGCCCATTCAGGAGTCCTAGGCTTGGTCACCCACAGTGGCCGCCATCTTTGTTTGGGAGCCGTAGAACTTGGGTACTGCCCAGGCCACCTTCCTTCTTCTTAAGAACAGCCTGGGCCGGTGGTCACTGAGCTTAGAAGGCCTCTCCCAACCTGAAGTGAAATGGAAGGAGTCCTAGCATTGTCAGCCTGGCAGTATGACCTTGAGGAAATTGTCTCAGATGGAAAATGGGGGTAGTGAGCCTTCCGACACTACCTATCTTTCAGGGTCATCATGAGGAGAGAGCTTTGAAAGCATTAAATTATTACTGTATCACTATTATTATTAATGACACAGTGATATAAATAATACAGCAATCCACCAGCCCACTGTCATTTCTCATCATGTTCCAGGCCCTGTTCGAGACGTTAACAACACAAAGACCCACTGGCCCTGGCCCTGCCCTTCCAGAGCTTCCATTCTAAGGGGTCAACCGGCTGTGATTCAGCAACCACAGCGTGCCACTGACCAGGCACTGGGGACTCGCAGAAACAGGTCATGATTCTGAATAACAGCTGCCATTTCAATTGACCTTGATGTTTGCCAAGCAGTTTACCTGTATTTGAGCCCCAAAACAACCAAGGGAAGTAGGTACTATCATTATACCCCTTCTACAGAAGAGGAAATTGAGTCTCCAAGAAGGGAAGTGACTTGTCCCTGGTTACACAGTGAGTGTCAGTGATGGGATGTGAACCCAGGTCTTCCTGACTGCCACTGGGATTGTGCCTGCCACCTGCAATGTGCAGGGGATTCCCAGAGCTCATGACCCTCTCTGTTTGAAGACAGTGTCTCTCTTCTCACTGATGTCTCATCACTTCTGTCCTCTGCCATGGCAGCCTTCAATATATGTCCTTTACTGCACCGAAAGGCAGTGGTGCGTGATGGATACAGACCTAGGCTTGTACTCAGGGTTCAAATCTCACATTTGGCACTCTTCACTGTGAAATGTCTGCAAGTCATTTCCCCTCACTGAGCCTCAGTTTCTTAATCTGTAAAATGGACATTTAATAATAACTACTATCTATCTCACAGGGTTGAAGGGGGTTAGGGATGGTACCTGAGATTTCATTGGCAAAGGGAACTCCCAGATGAAGAAACCCCTTTTACCATGCAGATTGGCACCTTCGTAGTCTTGGACACCTGCCTAGAGCAACTTTGCCAGGTGGAGTTGCAGGTAAAGGAGGCCTAGCTCAGGACACTTGGCATGGTATGAATCAGAGGCAGGATGGAGACTCAAGTAGTCCTGGGTCTAACATCAGCTTTCTGTCTACTGTCCCGTGTTGCCCATCACACAGGGTCCTCATTAAGGCGCTGATGAATGTAAAATGCTTTGCAAATCTTGAAGGAGAATTATTATATTCTCTATACATCTCATAACATCCCTCCCAGCTTTGACACTCCCTGTTCTAAGGCCCCTCCCAGCTCTGATATTGCTTGTTCTAAGCTCCCTCCCAGCCCTGACATTCCCTGTTCTGAGGCCCCTCTCAGCCCTGACATTCCCTGTTCCAAGGGCCATCCCTACTCTGATATTCTATGTTCTGAGGACCTCTGAGCTCCAATATTCTCTCTTCTGAGATCCTTCCCAATCCTAATGGCTTAAGATCCCCTGTAGAATAGGACTCCTATGGAATATACATCCTGTATTCCAAGGTCCTTTCCCAGTTCTGACGTTCTATGTACTAAGTCCCCCCCCCCACAACTGCTCTGACAGTTGATGATGTAAATGTTTTCAGTGCTGTCCTACTCCTCCTTCCTTCTCTCCCTCCCTCTGTAAGTTTTCCATTTTCAAAGGAAGTCAAGTTGGAAACTCAAGGGATTCATTCATCTGGATCAAAGAGACTGGAGTAATTTCAGGCACTAACTGGTGCCTGGAGGGGAGGGCTTGAGGGTCCCTGAAGTGACTCTGACTGGTCAGCCTCCTCTACTGCCCATGTCTAAGTCTGCCCCTGCAATTCCTAGGACTTAGCCTGAAGCCCCCTAGCTCTAGATAGGAGACTGGCCCAGGCCAAGGGAGATGGGGAGGTGTTTTGGATGAGGAGGGGGGAAGAGAAGGTGGAGCAGGGAAGGGGATGATGGATTAGACTCCCAGACTGCCGGCCTCAGCTTGGGCTCTTTCTCTCCTGGCTGGCTGCTTCTCCCCCCTTTCCCTGGGCTGTGTGTGACTTCAGGACAATGCAGGTAATTGCCCCTTCTTGGAGGCGTTAATAGAAACCATTGAAGTCTGTTTCCAGGAGGGATCTGGGAGCTGGGGACTCTTCTAAACCAGAATGGAGGCTGGGCTTTTGTCAGCCGAGAGGCCAACTCAGGTAATGGAAAGGACAGAGCCTTGGTCTTTATTATTCCTCTGCAGAGCCCCTGGAGCAGCCGGGGCCCTGTGGAGAGGACTGGGGAGGGAGGGAGGGAGAGAGAGAGGGCCAGAGGCTCCAGCAGACAGCTCTCAGCCCTAACCCCCTCAGCCAGTCCCCACTTCCCATGGCCTGCGCTCCCCCACCATCTCTCCTTCCTTGTCAATCCTTTACCCCCTCCTCCTCTTCTTCTGCTTTTTAAAACACATGTGGGTTCAGAGGTTCAGAGGCTAAGTGATTTGCCCATGGTCATTCTGGTAGTAAGTGTCAGAGGTGGAGTTTCAACCCAAGTCCTCTTGACTCCAGAACTACAGAGCTGGTGTTCTTTCCATTGGACCCGGCTTCCATCCCCTTCACTCCCCTCCCACTAACAGGTTATTTCAGCGATCCCGGTGGGAGATGATGAGGGCCTTCCCCACCCCTCCCAGCCCTGGCAGTGTGAGAGCAGAGAAAGGGCCATCTAAGACACAAAGATGGAGACCGTAGGACTTAAGAGCTTGGATGTGAGGGGAAGTGAGCCTGAAGAGACCAGAATGACTCCTATTGGGAACCTGAGAGGCTGGGAGGATGAGGGTGCCCTCTGCAGTACTGGGGAAGATAGGAGGGGGAGGGTTTGGGGAAAAGATGATGAGTTCCATTTTGGACATGTTGAGTTGAAGATGTCTCCTGGACATCCAGTTCACGATCCACTGCTTTCATCCTTCCCAGAAGGAAGAGAGAGCCTGAGCCATGTCCCCCATCAGGCTTTCCTTTTTACTCTTTCTGTCCAACCCAATCTCAACTCTGTGTACCTCTCAATCTCACTGGTGCCTCCTGCAGCATTCTGACATCGTTTAGTTGAAAAGCATTTTTTATTTCTGCTTGTGTGACTTTGGCCAAGTTACTTGACCTATCTGGGCCTCGGTTTCCTTATCTGTAACCTGAAGGGGTTGGACCTTCCAGTGTACAGAGTCCATCGATCCATCCTTCAACCTCCACTAAATCCTCTGGGGTCACCAAGGCAAATAAAACCCAGTCCTACCCTCTGGGCTCAGCTGGGCTCTTCTTCCAAACCAGTCCTATCCCTTCTCTCCATCTCCTTTCCCTCTTTCCTCTACTCATTGATATTCATGCATGAATGAGTTCAATTTATTTCCTTCCTTCTCCCTGAGGGGGCTTGTTTGTAAATTGCAAGGATTTGAAGTCATCTGATTCTCAGGTTTGTCATTTGGTGGGGGATAGGCCATCCCAGCCTCCTCCCTGACTCTGGCCTGAGGGAAGGAGAGAGAAGGAAAGATAGGCAAGTTCAGAGAAAACTTGGAGACTGAGGTTGGGTGGAGACTGGGGCTGAGGAGGGAGGCAGGTTGAAGCCCCTGGACCCTGAGCAAAGTGAACCAAGGGGGTCCTGAGCTTGAGGGCTGCTGGTTTCTAGGGGGAGTTTGGGGCTCTGCTTAGCCAGGCTCTCCCAGCAACTGATGCCCTGTGCACCAAGCCCCTCCTAGGACTCTATGTGTAGGGATCCTGTTTGGAAAAAAAAAATGAGGGGCATGGGGGGGGGGTCTGGCACACTCCTCACTGAACTTCCCACTTTTACCCTACTTGCTGGCCTCCTGTGGGTACCTGCAGCTTCCTCCCCAGTCACCCTGTGCTGGTGCGTGTGATGGCTGCCAAGGCTCCTGGGCATTGGGGTCTCCTGGGCGGGGTAAAGGACCACATGCTCCAATGCCTCCCACTGTGAGATGAGAGGTCTGGGTCCTAGGCCCCACTTGGGCCAATCATTTCTCATCCCAGGGCCTCCTGGCTCCTCCCAGGAGGAAGGTCAACAGGGCTGAGTGCAGAGCTCCCTCAGCTCTGGCGCCCTGCCGGACAGGCCTCAGACGCCACTGAGGCCCCTCACTTCACAGGCCCAGAGAGGAGAAGGCCTTGCTCATAGTCACCCAGGTAGTAAATGACAGTCAAGATTTGAACCCAGATCCCCTGACTTGACTTCAAATCCTGTTCTTTCCACTACATCACACTGTCTCTCCTGGGTCTTGATGCCAGAGGCATCCTCAAAGAAAGAGATGAGGTCTGTGGAATCTCTGTGTCTGATGGAATTAATCTCATTTTTGAGTTGATGGAAAAAATGTTGCTTGATATTTCTTTTTGCTCTCCCCTCCCCCCTGGGCAGAAGGAGGCAAGGTACCTAGGCATGTCCCATAGGAATATGAAGGGAGCATCACAAGCCCCGTATACCTCCCTAGGAGGCTTTCTGATCCATTGGGGTATTGGAAGAATTACCCAATAAACTCTTAGGTGGGCAGCTCCTTAGATTGGCTTGAAGGTGCGCTGGGAAGAAAGAGTCATTCTGCTTTGGGGCCAGGAACCACCCAGACAAGTCCTGCATGGATTAGGAAGGGCCTTAATCAGCCTTGGGGGAGCATTAGTTAAAGTTGAGCTTAGAAAGCTCTTTGGTCACTTGGTCTGGGACTGGAATAATCACAGTCCTGGCTCACATTTGTGCAACACATTTCTTTGCTCACAACAGCTCTGTCAGGTGGTTAGTGTATGTTCATCCCTATTTTACAGATGAGAAAACTGAGGCTCAGAGAGGTTAAATGAAGTGGCTTGTGTGTAGTCACAAAGCTAGTTAGTGGTGAGATTTGAACCCAGCTCTTCCTGAGTCCATGTCCAGGACTCTCTCCATCAAGCCACACTGCCCTTGATGTGTTTGTTCTTTTAAAATCTGTGAATTTTCTTTTCCATTGGAAATAAATCCAAGAAAAATTAGCCTTGTTTGTGGAGAAAGGAGTGAGGAAAGGAGGAGGAGGTAAGGACTGGGCACCAGCTTAGGGGTCATTTCAGCCTTCCTCTTCATTGTACAGATGAGTAAATTCAGACAGAGACATTAAGTGACTCATCCAGAGTCCACCCAGGTGCTCAGAATGAGAGCCAGGATTCAAGCTAAGGTTCTGAGATTCAAGATCAGTATTAGCAGAAGGGACGAGGAAACTGGAGGTTGTGGTTGGTGGCTCTCGGAGCTGAAGCCAAGCAGGGCCAGGGACCAGGACCAGCCAGAGAGCTTGGGGAGGCGGGGTTGAAGTGGGATTCAGGGATCAAGGTGGATAGAAAATAATCAGGCAAAAACTCCAGGGCCAGAACCAAAAGTACCTTGGACAGCTCCAAGGTGGGGTGAGATGGCCTGGGGCGCCCAGATAGCTGTCTGTGGATCACAGATTGTTGTTTGTCCTTCGTTCTTGAAGAGGACCATGACATCAGGAAGGTGATGTCATGACTTGCAAGTGAATTGGATTTAAGTGAGGCAGGACTGTGCAGAGTCACCAACCTTACTCTCTCCTCTGGAGCTGTCTGGGTCCAGTAGCAAAGTATAGATCAGGATGACTGGAGATGGCCTCAGATGCAGTGGGAGTCCTTGGCCTTGTCTGTGGGTCACTGAGGCTTGAATCCCAGAGAGGGCTGGAGAGCCCTCGTAAGGCCTAATGAATGTGTGGAGCTAATAAGTGATTACACAGCACTCCACAAATATGAGGCTGAATATAAATAGCAATAATGAAAAACGAACCAGGAGGCAGTGGGGGAGTGTTACTTCTAGCTGACACCAGGAAGAACTTGGTCAGCCCCACACCCCTACCCCCAGCTTGGCACTGGCCATGCCCTCCTGTCCCCTCTTCTGTTTCCTCCCTTTCCCTTTCTTGGCTTACAGAACCTCCCCCTTCCACTATAGATACCAGTTCTTAGAAAGGTGGTTATTTATCCAGGAAAGGAAAAGAAGAGGCTGCCCTAGGGGATGGGGTGAGGAGTGCTTCACTTAGCATGCGAGAGACTTAGGTTAGAGCCAAGGCAAGACTCTTCCTTCCTTCCTTCCTTCCTTCCTTCCTTCTTTCCTTCCTTCCTTCCTTTCTCTTTATTACTTTCTTTCTTTCTCCCTTCCTTCCTTCCTTTCTAAGTGGTGCGATTAATAGCAATAACTCGAATTTACCTAGAGTTTTAGGATTTACAAAGCACTTTACAAATATTATCTCATTTGATCCTCACAACACTCCTGGGAGGTAGGTGCTATTGTTATCCCCATTTTACAGATGAGGAAACAAGTTGAGAGCTTCAGTGACTTAGGGCAGGACTTTCTGAGGATGAGAGCTATTGAATAATGGATTGGATCCAAGAGGGAGGTTATGTTATGGGTTATAAAGGGTTATAAATGGCAAACTTAGAGACTTAGTCCAACCGCCTCATTTTATAGATGAGGAAACTGAGACCCAGGGAAGGAAGGAGTTTGCCCAAAGTCACCCAATAATCTTGTCTAGTCTTAGTGTCTTAGTCTTGGTGTGTGTCCTGAATCAAGCATAGATTTTAGGCTCACAAGATTTTTAGGACCATAAGGGACCTCAGAGGCCATCTCCTTCAACTCCCTCATTATATAAAGGAGGAAACTGATGTCCAGAGTGGTAAAGAACCTGACTAATGCCCCATGGAGCCAGAACTAGAATTGAGGGTTTTAAAGAACCCCTCTAATCGCTGGCATTCTTTCTAGTGTGCCACAGTGCCCCGCCCCCAGTAAGGGAAGATGGTGACAAGAAACCCCTTTCCTCATGTGGGTCTGAGGTGCTTGTAGACTTAAAATTTTTTAAAATGTTATTAGTACATCTTAGCTATTTCCAAATATTCACTCCCCACCAACTCTGTGATTCTTCCTTTATAATAAAGGAAAAAATCAGTTAAGCAAAGCCAACTGGCACATCAACCCTGTCTGGCAAGGTATGCAAAATGGTGCATCCATAGTCTGCCACCTGTGCAGTCAAAAGTGGGAAGTTAGTTTGCTCCTCTGTCTAGTGACAAGCTCAGCTGTTATAATTATAATGGATGTATTACATTTTGTAATTGAATTGTTACAAGAAGTTACAATTATAACAATTGCAATTACAATTGCAATGACTCTTTGTTCAGTCCTGACTATGTGTTACACTCTGGGGATACAAAGTCTCTTGAGAATCAGTCCCTGCTTATAGGCCATCCATTCCGTTAGGGGAGGCAGCATGTGCTTACATGAGTGTATAGAAAAAACCATTGCTTGTTCTTTCCATTACATTGTTGTGGTCATTATCTCTATGGTTTTTCCAGTTCTGCCCACTTTATTTGCATCAGTTCATAGAAACCTTCCCCTGCTTCTCTAGGTTCAGCCCATTTGGCTTTTCTTGTGAAGCTGAAGTTGGTCATCACTTTCACGGGCCACAATTCATCCAGCTGCCCCCACTTCATTCCCACTCCTTTGCTAATACAAAAATGCTGCATATAGACTTCATTTTTTTATTGATATATTTCATTTTGATGTCTCCTTTATTTCTAACGAAATCCTTCCTTCTCCCATCTCTAGCGAGTGATTTCTTATAACCAAGAACAAAATAGAAATGTTTGTAGGCTTTTATATTTGGAAGGGACCTTTGACCGGTCACTTCATCTTGTGGCCTCAATTTCCTTTTCTGTAAAAGAAGGTGGGTGGAGTAGATGATCTCTAAGGTCCCTTTCGGCTCAAAATCTTTGATCTGATGATCATTTGAGATGATCTAGTCAATCCTTTCCTTTTACATGGCTCGGTTCCCCAACACCACGTATAAGGAAAGAGGTCTTAAGACCAGTTTGCCCAGGGTCACACAGGTGGCAAATAGCAGGGTCAAGATTTCACAACCCAGGGCCTCATGTCCAGGGCTTTTTCTACTCAGCCTCCCTACCCATCACAACAAGATGATGGTTGGTATCTCCAGGAAGGGAGTAGGAGGTAAGAGGAAGGATTATGGTATTGAACTGCCTCTGTTGTGGTGTGTGTGTGTGTATGTGTGTGTGTGTGTGTGTGTAATATTTAGGGTTGAGGAGCTGGGGGAAGTAATGGGAGATTTTCTCTACTATGGCCATGAAGAAAAGGCAAGGATCTCCTTTTTCAAATAACACCAGCTCTTATTTTTGTGGCCCTAGCCTGCTACCAGTCATGCCAAGTTTAGTATCTGCCATTTTACAGATGAGGAAATTAAGGCTCAGAGGAGGGAAGAAGGTCACCTAGCGAGGAAGAGATGGACAGAATTCGAACATGGGTTGGCTGCTGACTCCAAGCCTCTCACTCACTCCATTCCAGCATCACCACCAAGCCGAGGCCATCTAGCTCCCAGCCTTCTCTCTCTGTGACTGTAGCTTCCCCTATAGACGTGTGGTGTCACTAGAAGGATGGTCTATCCCTTGCGTGGCTTTCTCTGCATGCACAGATCTCATATTCCCTGGCTGGCACCCGCTCTCCCTGCAATAAGGCTTTGGTGAACCTATCGTAAGCTCCAGGGAGAGAGAGAAGGGGGAGAGAGAGAGAAAGGGAGAGAGAGAGAAAGGGAGAGAGAGAGAGAAAGAGAGAGAGAGAGAGAGAGAGGGAAGGAGGAAAACCAATCCTTCTTCATATCCATCCTTCCTTCCCCCCACCCCCTTGGAATGGAATAGTGTTATCTCCGTTCCCCCCCCATCTCCCCCACCCCATCTGTTAGCTAGTGGGTCCCCACTGGTCCTTCTGAAAGGAGATATCCCCCCCCTTTCCTCCCCTCCCCCACCCACCTCAGCCCCTCTCCCCAAATACAATCTCTACCTCCTTCCCCGGTCTCCCCCTTTGGATGCATCCCCCCCCACCTGGAGACAGCGTTTTCTAACTCTGACTCTACAGAGTCCTCGGCTCCAGCCTGAGCAGGACCAGCCTCCTGGTCGTCTCCGTCCTCATCCTCAGAGCCAACTGCCAGGCTGCTATGGATCTGAGACAGTCCCCTGGCTTGTGCCTGCAATTTCTCGGCCCCCGGAAGCTCAGCTGATCCTGATTTTTTTGGGGGGGTGGGTATGGGTGTGTGAGGACTGGGGGTGAGGGGCATCCTCCCTCCTTTATCCGGTTGGGAATTTTTTGGGGGGATATTTTTCTCCTCTGACTCCACTCTGACCTGGACCTCTCCAAAGCTTTCTCTTCCCTGAGAAGGTAGGTGTGTATATTGGGGGAGGGGGGCTGACGGGATTGGCACATACCTGACTCCGGTAATTCGCTGGTGGTCTGGGAGTTGTTCTTTGGAGGGGAGACCTCCGGGGCCTCTCCTCCCTCCCATCCCAGTCTGGCACCTGCTCCCCCTGAGGGAGGTGCTGGGAGGCAGGCAATGGGAAACTTTGATTTCCCCTTCCATCGCAGCGGTGATGAAAGTTCTTTTGGTGGCAATGCCGGCCGGTGTGTGCAGCTGGGCTGCCGGCCCCATTCAACAAGTCAGGCTGAGGGTGTTGGGGTAGGAGGTGGGGGTGGCCTCCCCCGTCCCCAGCGGCTTTGCGGTCCTGGCTCCCGGCTCCTGGCTTCCTCTGCTGGTCCTCCCACGATCCGAGCTCGGTGACGCTGGCTGGAAACCTGAGGGGTTCTGGTGAGGTTTGGCAGGCTCTGAGTCGGGGATCCCAGGAACTGAGGAAGGTTGGGGGTTGGAAAAACCAAGGGGGAAGCTGTTGGGAAGGATGGGGGAAGAGACAAGCCCAGAGGCACTCAACTTTGGTTAGGGCCGTGAAGGGTTAAAGCCCCCCCCCCCCCCAGATCCTTAAGTCTGTGTCTTCCCTTTGCTAGAAGACACCAAGGCCCATCAGCTGGACTTGGGGTAAAAAATAGCCCACGCTCTGTTTGGGGTACAAAATCATCAAGTCTCCGGGTCTTGTTACATAATCACTGTTTATGATGATTGGGTCTTAATTGTCTGTTCACAGCATCGGCTGCTGTGTACGTCCTCTCCCGCTGTTTGGTGATGGGGGATACTGAGGGGGGGCAGGGAGGATGGCCGTGTGAAAATCTCTTTTTATGGGTGAGATGATCGATTATACGGGACCTGCTGGGTGAACTCCTGCCCTGACTGGGAGGCCTGAAGGCCAGGTCCTGGGTTAGGAGAGAGCTGACTGCCCCCTGCCTTCTCCTCCTCCTCCCCTCCCCTCCGACAGCCCCCAGGGTGTTGTGGGGGTGGGAGCACCAAGGGAGTGGTGGGCAGGTTTTGGGCATACCGAAGCATTCCTGTGCTCTGTGCTCCTAAGACACCTGGGGAACTGAGGATGAGTGGCTGATGGGGATGCTGCTGGGGACTCTCAGGGAAGAGGGATGAATTGGTCAGGGTGTGTGTGTGTGTGTGTGTGTGTGTGTGTGTGTGTGTGTGTGTGTGTG
>NW_020943070.1:2348805-2350064 GCF_900497805.2 Vombatus ursinus | reverse complement strand
CCCCCCCCCCCCAGGTCTATCTCCAAGATGCTTCTTTCACTTAATCCTGGCCTCCCGCACCATCCTCCTGATTAGGTCGCCAAACACACTCCCTGAGCCCTGCCATCTCTGACAGGGACAGATCTAATGTAGTCCCATCACTTTCAAAACTTTCCCTTTTGGAAAAATCATAAAAGTGCCTGAATTTGTTTAGGAGGAGTGTGTGTGTGTGTGTGTGGGGGGGGGGGGTGAATACCCCCAGTCCTCTCCCGCCTACCTCTACCTCCTCAGCTGGCCGCTGTCTCAGGAGGAATCCTGATGGAGGAGGTAGTTTGGCCTTTGGACTGAAAGGTGTTTAAAAAAATTCCACTGCTTCTCGGGCCTTAGATCAGAGATATATCCTTGTGACCTGGTGAACGAGGAAGCGGCTGGAGGCAGCCGATGGGGACTTGGAGCCTGAGGAAGAATTTGAGGCTTGGGGGGTTGGGGTGGGGAGGGACACGCACAGATGTAGAGCTCGATGGAGAAAGAGAGACACAATTTCATCTTGTCCCGTGAATGGCCCAGCGCCCTTCCAGAATCGGATCTGGAGCAGGGGTGCTTGGCTTAGCCCCCGGGAGGGCAGACTTCCTAGATGCCTTAGCGCTCTGACACTGCACACACCAATTAGGCACCTCTGGAATGCAGAACCCTGAGCTCAGGGCTCAGATGAGACAGAACTCCTGAAAGCAGGAGCTCCCGTGCCCTTTGAATCCCCAGCACTTGGTACACCCAGGTTGTAGGGGATACAGGTGGGATAGCCTCCATGGCCAATGTTCTTTGCACGTCACCCAGTCCTTTGTCCTGAGGTTCCTTTTCCCTCCCCTGCCCTGAGTGAATGAATGAAAAAGCATTCATTTAGCGGGCCTGGATTCAAAGCATTTGGCTCCTTCCCCTCCCCTTAGCCCCCTCCTCTTCCTGGAGGCCGCTCACTTCCTGGGACTCCTCCTCCCCAATCAGAACCCCCCCTTTCCTAAGATCCTTCCCCTCCCCTTTCTCCCCAGAACTCTGCCCAACCTCAGCTACTCTTAAAGCCCTGGCTTTGTTCTGGGGCCTCAGACCAGGCGCAGAAACTGCATTCAGATGCAGTACACAGCCCATGACATGCAGGCAGGCAGACACACACACACACACACACACACACACACACACACTCACACACACTCCAAACCTTTAACACTGGCTCCTTCCCAGGTGTGTGTGTGTGTGTGTGTGTGTGTGTGTGTGTGTGTGTGTGTGTG
>NW_020943070.1:2345220-2348795 GCF_900497805.2 Vombatus ursinus | reverse complement strand
GTGTGTGTGTGTGTGTGTGTGTGTGTGTGTGTGTGTGTGTGTGTGTGTCTGGGGAGGCACTGAGGGTAAGAGACCTGGCAAAGGGAGAATGAGAAGGGGCCAGTCTGGCTGAGGTGGGGGTGCTTCTGGCTTGATTTGGAGGGATCCTTGGATCTGGTGTCCTGGTCTGTCACCCATGTCTATGGGATTCCTGTGTCTCAGTGGGTAGCCCTGGCCTGCCCTTTGAGGGGTAGAGGGGGGACCCTGGGAGGAGGCCTGATTCCCTATGATGGGGAGAAGGTAATGAACCTCCCAGGCTGCCCCTAGTCTGGAGGAGGGGGACAGGAGGCCTCCCCAGAGGCACGTTCCTTCTTCTGTCTTTTCTCTTCTCTTCCTCTTCTTCCTGCTTTGACCCCTGTGGGTGTTTGGTCCAGAAAGAGCAGATGGGAGGTGAGGAGTCTGGCCTGCCCCTTTCCCACCAAGGCTACATCTCCCTTTGTGGTGCCCGTGTAACCTTCCATTCTGTACACCAATCCAGTGTAATTAACCCAGGTGGAAAATTGGTTTACATTTGGCTTTTCCATTGGCCTTTTCCCCCAATGTTTCCTGTGGGGATAGAGCTGACTTTGGTTCCACAGGACCCTTGTAGGCCCTCTCTACTCTTGGCAAGTTTCCTGTAGAATGTCCAAGCCAAGGGTGGCCTGTGGATGGTCACGAGAGGCCCCCATGCTCCTTGGCTTGTGGTGGTCCCAGGGCTATGGATGCTAAGGGCAGCATGGACTCCCTTTTACTACTTTCTTCTGGGAGCGGGGGCATTGGCCCCAGATGCCCCTGCCACTTCCAGGGTTTGGTAGTTTGGCTTCACAATGAGGGGCTCTCCATAGTTCCTGCCACCAGAGGGGAGGGATGGCATGGAGATAGAAGGAATGGAGCCAGTAGCCTGCTCGTCCTTTGCCGGGTCCCCTTTCCCCCAGGAAAAGTTTACTTTTGCTCATTAACACTCTTAAGATGTGTCTGGCTGATGGGTGAGGAGGGACCTGGAGGACGTGAGGGTTTTATATTGGAATCATAATTGCACATTTATCTAGAGATTTTAAAATTTGTAAAGCACTTGAGAAATACTGCATTTTCCCTGGAGAAGGAAGACGGTCAAGGGGATGTGAGGGTTTCCTCAAAGGCAGAAAGGCTTGTCCTGTGGAATGAGCTCCGGGCTGGGAGTGAGGACCTGGTCCATCCCAGCTCTGAAGACAGCCAGGTGTGTGATACTGACCCAGTCCTTGCCCTTTTCTGAGCCCTGGGCTTCTCAGAGGTAAGTTGAAGAAGTTCTTCCCCACGTTAGAGAGAAAAAACTCCTGGGCTTGGGGTCAGCCACCCTGACTGTCCCCTCGCCAGTTTCTTCACCCTATCAGACTCAGTTTCCCCCTCTATAAAAGGAGAAGATTGGATCAGCTGTGCTTCTAAGTCCCTTCCCTTCTCTGGGCCTCAGTTTCCCCCACTGTAAAAGGAACGGGTTAGACTAGATGGTCGCTCTTTGAACTCAGAGTTCTAGGGTCCTGTGGTACTGGGACTTAGTCTTCTCTAAGCCCAAAATGGCAGGTGAGGGCTCCTGGGCCTCGTGTTCAACCTCACCCAGGGATACTTGGGAAATGTGAGTGCGCTGTATGGCAACCATCTAGACCTTGTCTCATGACCTGTAGCCAGTGCTCCAAAACAGTAATTCCTAATCCCAGCCATGTCTCATCTGGTGGCTGAGCCTGGCCTTAGCTCAGATCTACCCAAAGTAGAATGAGTTCTCTTGGAGTGTAGCCGATTTGTCTTCCCTGGAGGTCTAGGCTTCCATGTAATCAGGAGTTTAGACTAGACACTCACTGAGGTCTCTCCCCACCCTGACATTCCCTATTCTATGGGAATTCCCAGCTCTGCTGTGCTGCTTGGAAGTGAGGGTCAGGCCTCCTGCCTGTGCTTCAGCCCAGTCCTCCTGCCTGTGCTTCAGCCCAGTCCTCCCAGGTGTCTTAGAGCTTAGAACAAGGAGTGTCAGGGCTGGGAGAAGCCTTAGAATAGAGGATGGCAGAGCTGGAGGCAGCTTAGAACAGGGGATGTTGATTCAGTAAAATGAGGACTCTCAGCTGAAACTTGGGAGATTTGGGCCCAGTTTGCTGTATGACCTTGGCCAAGTCAGTTCCCTTTCTAGGCCTCAAGTTCCCTCCAGATTGGACTCAGTGCCCTCTGAGGTCCTTCTTGTCTCCGACGCTCTGTGACGACCCAAGCAGGAAGGCCCTCCCTGAATGCTGATTGTCGCAGGCAAGGCTCTGTGCTCCAGGCACTGGTCCTTACTTGTGTTTGTGTCCCCCGACATGGATGTGTGTGTCTGTACATATACGTGCACATGACAGACACACCCAATGTCGTATGTGACTGAGCGGCTACAGGGTCCATTCGCATGTACCCACGGCCACACACAAGTCCTGTGAACACACAGATGAATGAATGCCTGTGGGCTGGGTACACCCAATACACCCAGTTCCCACATGTATGTGTCTGTATGTGTGCACACCAGTAGGCACTCCCATACGTGTGGGCAGCACACACAGGGTCCGAGGTGCACTGGCGGGGTACACTCCTTCGTAGACACAGAACAGGAGCAGGTTGACGAAGCTGTGCCCGTATGAAGGCTGTGCACTCAGGCCCATGGAGGCCCAGGGGATGACACTCAGGCCTCCGTCCTCTGTGCCCTTACGGGGCTTTCCTAGTGCTGGTTCAGGGGAGTTCTTGGCCTTCCCTCCCACGGTGCCCCCTGGCTGCCAGCTTCCCCTGCAGGGTGCCCTGCTCAGAGCCTCAGGGACACCAGCAAGTGCAGCCCTTTCTTCTCCCTCTCCTTCTCTCTCCTCTGCTCTGGGCAGAAGCAGCAACAAGCTTCTGACGTGGAAGGTTTACACTAATAGGGAGAGAAAGCGCATCGTCTCTGCGTGAGCTAAGGACAGGCAGGCGCCATCAGGGACGCTGCCAAGCAGGGGGGCCTGGCCCGGCCAGGTACACGGAGGCAGGATAGGAGGCCGGAGCCAGGGCTCATGTGCTCCACTGTCCTGCACAGACAATGCTGGGGAACACAGCTGCATTCCGGGGGCTGCCTGGGGCTGTAAGCTGGTCAGAGGCGAGGCCCTGAGGCCAGAGCTGGGGGTGGGGGCAGAGGGGAAGAACCAGTGGATCAGATCCTGAAGCCCACTGTGCCATGGAGGTTTCCATGTGGGTGTGGGAATGCCCCAGCTGGCCTGAGTGAGGAGGGGTGAAGCTTAGGTCCCCCCAGGGCCCTGATCCCCAGGTCTGTGGGCCATCATCTGGAGGGGAGAAGCTGCCTCTTTGGCAATAGTGCACTTGGGACTGGAGAAGGAATGGGATGTGTCTGTGTGTGTGTGCATGAAACCAATATGTATCACGAGGGCAAATGAATGTGTGTGACCAATATGTATTATGAGGGCAAATATGTGTGTGTTTGTGTGTGTGTGTGTGTGCGTACGTGTGTGTGTGTGTGTGCATGAAGCCAATGTGTACCACGAGGGCAAATGAGTGTGTGTGTGACCAATATGTATTATGAGGGC
>NW_020943070.1:2317473-2345210 GCF_900497805.2 Vombatus ursinus | reverse complement strand
TGTGTGTGACCAATATGTATTATGAGGGCAAATATGTGTGTGTTTGTATGTGTGTGTGTGTGTGTGTGTGCACATGAAGCCAATGTGTATCATGAGGGCAAATGAGTGTGTGTGTGACCAATATGTATTATGAGGGCAAATATGTGTGTGTGTGTGTGTGTGTATGTGTGTGTAGGGCTAAATATGGGGGTGTTACTGGCTGTGTGTCTGGGAAAAACAGAGGGCTGGGGAGCTAGGGGGCCTGGTGAGGGAATGGGGAGTATGCAGGGGCAGGAGCAGTGCAGGGCTGGTGAATGGGCAAGGAGGATGGAATGTGGGTGTGAGAAATGGGTGGGCAGATGGGGAGAGAAGTGTGTTTGTAGGGGGAGGAAGTGTGCAGACTTTCTTCTGTCTTGTTCTTGGGTTAGAAGTGGCTCATCAGTAGAGAGCGTTGGACCTGAAGTCAGGAAGACTCGAGTTCAAATCTTGCCTCTGAGACTTGACCCTGGGCAAGTCAATTCTCTCAGTTTTAGTTTCGTCATCTGCTCCTTCAGACCACGGATCCCCGGAAGGACAGGCCCCTGGAAAGCAGAGCGGATGGTTGGGAAAGAGGGCAGGAGGGCAGGCATTGGAGGGATGGGGTGGGTGCTTCCCTTAAGGACAGATGATTGCGTGCACATCACGCCTTCCAGCCTTCCAGGTCGGCTGTGCTAAATTCCATCTCCCTAACTGCACTGTGGTTCTATCTGCCAACATGCTATGATCTAACCTTCCTTCTAACTCCATTATTCTTATGTTCTGAGATTGTTCCCAGCCCTGGCATACCTTGTTCTAAGGGCCCTCCCAGCTCTGACATTCCCTATTCTAAGGGTCCTCCTAGTGCTTACATTCTGTGGTTCTTGAATTTTCCATTAGGGGTTTGGCTAATTAGCTGGGTGAACAGTCCAGCCTGGGCTGTGAGATGGTGGTTACCTGGGGCGGGGGGGGGCGTGTGGTTCCTGTTCCTTGGTGCTCTGAAGAGGCTACAGTAGTGGTCAGGATCCTTCTCATACGTTTCCCTTTCTTGGTCTCCTCCAGGGCTCCCTGTTCAGTGCTGACATGGCGGAGTGTGTTCTGCCGGCTGCTGCCTGGAATCCTAGCCCCCTGCCCCCTGTGTCTTCAGCCCCGGATCTTGCCTCGGAGTCTGGAGTCACGGAGCAGCAGCCCCAGCCACGGACACCACCCTCCTCACCGGCCCAGGAGCCAGGCCCCAGCATTGACCCTGACATCCCGCACCCGGACCTGGCCCCCGTGGTCTTTTTTTGTCTCCGGCAAACCACCAGCCCTCGAAACTGGTGCATCAAGATGGTGTGTAATCCATATCCTTTGAGGCTCTTTCCCTCTTGACCACCGACCCATCAACCCACCCCGGGCTTCCTCCAAACAGGTAGGAGCTGGGCTCTCTTGTGGTCTGGCCTCCTGGCTCTTGTCTTCTTGTCCTGGGCTGCAGCATCACAGAAGCCAGGAGGCAATGAGAGGGAGCAGTAGAACAGGTGGGAGACAGTAAGGGTCTGGAGCAGGTGGGGGCAGCTGGAGAGGAGAGGGAGGGATGAAGGGGAGAGAGAATTTGGAACCTGGAATGATACAGTGTGGCTACTGAGGTCATGAGGTGGGTAAGGATCCTGGAGGAGTCAGAGATGACTCCAAAATTCTGAGTCGGGGGGGGGGTTTGGTGGCGCCGTGAGAGACAGATGGTTAGGGAAGAAGTCTGGGGAGACTCCATCTGAGATGGGGTGAGTTTGAGGGGCCTGCAGCCCATCAGGTGTGATGTGGGATGAGCGCTGTCTACACTGACATGGTCATTGAGGTCTTCAAAGACAGTCGGAGATGACTCCAAAGTTGAGAGTCTGGGAAACGGGGAAGACCAAGGAACCTTCTGTGGAAAAAGAGAAGTTGGGAGAGAGCGAGGAGGAAAATGCTGAGTTCAGTTTTGGAAGTATTCAGTTTGAGATGCTGATGGGGCCTTGCGGGGGAAATGGTCAGCTTTAAAATGCTGATTCTGTGATTCATTGTGCAATTCTGCCGATTCCATGATTTTCGGATGCTATGGATTCCAGTATTTGTGATTTTAATTGATTGAATGATTTTCAGATTCTGTTGATTCCAGGATGTGTGGCTTTAAAATTCTAGTGATTTGATGGTTTTTCAGATTCTATTGATTCCAGGATTTGTGACTTTAAAATTCTGTTGACTTGATGATTTTCATATTTCATTGATTCCAGGATTTGTGAGTTTAAAATTCTATTGACTTGATGATTTTCATATTTCATTGATTCCAGGATTTGTGGCTTTAAAATTCTAGTGATTTGAGATTTTTCAGATTCTATTGATTCCCAGATTTAATGATTTCTAAAATTCTCTCAGCTTGATGATTTGTGATTCCCTTGATTCCCTGATTCTGTTGATGAGGTTATTTCATGATGCAGTGATTTGGGGATTATTCGGATTGGCTTTTTGGTCAGACCCAGGCCATGTTGCTATGTTCTCCTGCCAGGGTGGATGTTGGAGAGTTGGCTGCATTGATCTCTCTGGGACCTGATGAGAATGTAAGAATCTGCACCCAGCGAGGGTAGAGCCTGATTTGGCCCCATTTCAATCCCATCGCAGGACCTTAGGGAAATTATTTAACCTCTGTAGGTCTCAGTTTTCTGTCTGTAAGATGAGGCGGTTGGACTAGAGGACCTCTGGGTCCCTCACTGCTGTGGATACATGAGTTTATGAACCTGGGGAGGAGCGAGGGCCACCTTAGAGGACCCTGTACAAGTATATGTTGATCCTCATGGGTTTACATACATGAATACGTGTGTGGATACATGTGGCACTCAATGTATTCTACATTCATTCAGCACACACTTGTTAAGTGCTGCTTATATATGGAAGGTTGTGCTTGGCACTAGCAATGCGCAATCCCTGCTCTCCAGGAGCTTACTGTCTGGGTGGAAGAGGGGAGGAAATATAGCACTTTCAATAGATAGATGTAATCCAAGGTAAAGAGTGAAAGGAGACAATGGCTCCAGGAGGATTTGGGCAGGGATAGAATGTTTGTAGTCAATGATGACGGGGGATGAGGGAAGGAAAGCTGAGGAGGAGCTCCCAAGCACTCCCTACCTTGTAGCCTATTTATCTGTGAATATTAGAACTGCATGTAGACTGTAAACTCCATGAGGGCAGGCACCACGTCAAAGAAGTCCTGCCCTCAGGGAGCTCACAGTCTGGTACGGGCACCTTAGAACAGGAAATGTGGGCCCTGGGGAAACTGTGGCCAGGGAGATGCTGCCTTATGAAGGTCCCCTGTGTATGAGGCCAACAGTGTCCCTCCCTATTATGTTTACAAAACTCTTCCCCCACAGCAATTCAGCCAACTGCGTAAGTGGTGAAATGATACATAGTGATCAAGAGTCAGACGGAGGATTTGAACCCAGGCCTCCTGACATAGATTTCAGTGATCTTTCACCTCACTGTTGTGCTGCATGGGATGCTCATCTGATTACTCGTGCCTTCAGAAATATTGGTCTGGGAGAGCTCTTAGAACAGGGAAGGTCGGGGCAGCTAGGTGGCACAGTGGATAGAGCACCGGCCCTGAAGTCAGGAGGACCTGAGTTCAAATCTGATGTCAGACCAAACACTTGACACTTACTAGCTGTGTGACCCTGGGCAAGTCACTTAACCCCAATTGCCTAACCCCCCCCCCCCAAAAAAAAGAACAGAGAAGGTGAAGGCTGGAAGGGGTCTTAGAACAGGGGATGTCAGGGCTGGGAGGGGCCTTAAAACAGGGAATGTCAGAGCTCTTAGAACAAGGGATGTCAGGGCTGGGAAGGCTCTTAGAACAGGGAATGTCCTTTCTTCTGGTTTGCCACCATGGCACAAGATCAGGGTGAAAAGCAAAACCCCATTTGGGAACTGAGCCTCTGAGAGCTCTGCCTCCACATCTGTGTTGAGAACAGTGGGGCCTAGCTGCCCCGGCAGCCAGAGCATTGGAGCAGCTCCCAGGCCAAACCCCAATATACTGTTGGATCTTTTGGAATGAGCAGATGCCAGTTTACTCTGTGATCCCTGGAGCCAAAGCTGGAGAGATTCTGGAGAAGAAGAGGCTGAAGAAGTGAGAGTACAGTCAGGAAAAATAACTTCTCAGACATCCGTGGCTCTGGGCTCCAAGACCAGATCAGTCCGGGGATTAAATACAGCCAAAGCATCGACGTCTGTGGCTTGGGTGTCTGCGTGGGGCTGGGAGGCTTGGGTTCAGCATCACAGACAAGCCCACAGGACAGGCAGCATGAGGGCCAAACCCAGAGCTGGCAGAGAGGAAGCCATGTGCTAGTACCAGCAGAAGTGCAATGGCATCATCCTTCCTGGCAAATAAAGTCCTGTTTTCTATTAAAAGGTCAATAAAATGGTCACTGAAGTATATAAAAAAAAAACCCCACAAAATCGCCCATGAAATGTCAGAGCTGGGAAGAACCTTAGAACAGGGAAGGTCAGGGCTGGGAGGGGCCTTAGAACAGGAAATGTCAGAGCTGGGAGAGTCCTTAGAACAGGAGATGTCAGGGCTTGAAGGGAGCTTAGAATAGGGAGTATCAGGGCTGGGAGGGACCTTAGAACAGAGAAGGTCAGGGCTGGGAGGGGCCTTAGAACAGGGAAGGTCAGAGCTGGGAAGGGCCTTAGAACAGGAAATGTCAGAGCTGGGAGAATCCTTAGAACAGCGGATGTCAGGGCTTGAAGGGGGCTTAGAACAGGGAGTATCAGGGCTGGGAGGGACCTTAGAACAGAGAAGGTCAGGGTTGGGAGGGGCCTTAGAACAGGGAAGGTCAGAGCTGGGAAGGGCCTTAGAACAGGAAATGTCAGAGCTAGGAGAGTCCTTAGAACAGGGGATGTCAGGGCTTGAAGGGGGCTTAGAACAGGGAGTATCAGGGCTGGGAGGGACTTTAGAACAGAGAAGGTCAGGGCTGGGAGGGGCCTTAGAACAGGGAGTATCAGGTCTGGGAGGGACCTCAGAACAGGGAAGGTCAGAGCTGGGAGGGGCCTTAGAACAGGGAATGTCAGAACTGGGAGGGGCCTCAGAACAGAGGATGTCCGAATTAGGAGGGGCCTTAAAATAAAGAATGATGGCCTAATCATCCTCTCCAATCAAAATTCTTCCTCATTTTCAGAATGTAGCCCTCTAGTCTTGTACACTTGTTCAAGTATTTGTTTCTCTTCACATAGACTTGTTTGTCCAGAGACTAATTCCTTGGACCTCAGGGCAGAGAACTATAATAAAGAGTCTTCCATCAATTGGAGGTAGTGGGCATCTAAAGTCCTTGGGTGGGATGACTCATACAGCTGTTCCAGTTGTGAGAGTTTTTGGATTTCACCTGCTTTGGGGGCAGGTTTTCCTCCTTTAGGGACATCCATCTATTCTGGCTATGGGTAGGGTTTGGAGGTCTTCAGGGTCACTCAGTCTTTTATGGCTGGGGTCCTGAGCAGTGCCTGGAATCTCTGGGGATCTCAATTAGTCCCACCTGGGTTCCTCAAGCTTGGAGGGGAGGGGGGAGAGGGAGAGAGAGAGAGAGACGAAAGGTAGAAGCCAGGGTGACCAGCAGAGGGGCAGAGGATGAAGATGAGATGGGTTGGAGGGGAGCACAGTTGCAGAGGAAGGAGGATGGAGAAGAGTCCAGGGAAGAAGCCTGGCAAACAGAATTTTCCCTCGAGTTCTCCCCTACGGAAGCCAGATGCTAGCAAGGAGCAGCAGCAGGACATATGTAGGTCTGGAGTTGATATCAAGGGACAGTGTTTCTTTGATCAGGTGCCTGGAAGCCACAGGGACTGGGCCATGGCCAGGAACCAGAGGCCTCCTCTGTCTTCTCTTCCTCATCTTTAATCAGTTTCTCTCCAGATCTGTCTGTCTCCATTTCTCTTCCTTGATCCATCTCTGTCTGTCTCTTTCTCCCTTTCCATCCATCTCCCTGTGTTTCTGTCTTCTCTCTTCACTTCTGTCTTCTTCTCCATCTCCCTGACATCTTTCCACCTGTCTTTTTCTATCGATTTCCCTCTTTTTCTTTCTCATTGTCTGTTTTTCTCTCCCTCCCTCATTGTATCTTTCTATTTCTTTCTACCTTTTGTCCATCATCCTTCTATCTCTGTCTTTGTCTCTCCTTGCCTGCCTCACCTTCTGTCCCTGTCACTTCCCATCTCTCTCCATGTCCACCTTACCCCTTTCCACCTCCATCTGTCTCTTTCCTTTAGTGGGTGTTTTCTTCCCTTTCCATTTGCTTGTGTTTCTTTCCCTTTCTCTGTTATTCTCCATCTCTCCTATTGTCTCCATCACTCATCATGGTGGACCCTGTTTGTCCCTATCTTTCCGAATCTGGAACCCCATCTAGGTTCCAGGCTATACTCAGTATCAGATTTGCCAGGTCCTGAATCCTTCCTAGGGCTTGAGGCTAAGTAGAGAGAGTGTGGAAGGACTCATACCAGCTATTAGAGGGCAAACATCAGGAGTGGGACAGAGAATCCACGTGTTATATTTTTTGGAGAAGGAGGTTTGGGTGGAGTGATGGTGGTGGAGAACAGGGCACAATGGCTGAACTTGTGTATAATCTCTTTCGTGGGCTGGCCTGCAGATGGCTGGAAAGCATTCCCCTGGCCCTAGACATCAGAGTCAAGAATAGTAGGCCGTTTGCTTCCCTGACTTCTTGGCAGCTACAAGATTGGAGATCCCCCAAGTTTGAAGTTTTAAGGGGCTGTGGAAAGGGCATGACTTGTGGGAATGTCACTAAATAGAGACCTCAGCACTTCAGACACAAGCCTGGGGTCTGGAGCCTTTGAGGCTGTGAGTAAAGAGAGATTCTGAGCCCTCAAAGGGAGTGGCTCAATTCAGTTCAACACTGAGGTAGTGAACGCCCCCCTTTGGAAGTCTCCAACGAGAGGTTGAATGGCCATGGAATTCTGGAATCTCAGAGTTGGCAGCTGCCATCTACTCCAACCTGTAGCTGAATGGGGACCCCCTGTACAGAATCCCCAACATTTGCTCAGCTTCTGCTTGAAGACCTCCAGAGAGGAAGAATCCACTGCCTCTAGTGGCAGCCCACCCCCCTTTGGGACAGTGCTTATTGTTTAGAAACTTGCCTTTGTGCCAAGCCTCATTCTGCCTCTCTGCCATTTTCCTCACTGCTGTTGGCTCTGCCCTCTGGATCCATGCACAAGTCTCATCCATTTCCCACTTGGCAGCCATTCAGATTCTTGAAAACAGGCCTCATGTCCTTCCTGAGTCTTCTCTTCCCCAGCTCCTTCAACTGATATTTCCACAGCATGATTTCACTGGTTGGATTCCCCTGGACACCGCCCGCCCCCCCTCCAGCTCATTAATGCCCTTGCTAAAATGTGGGACCCAGGTAGGGATGTCATAAGAGAAGATTTATGCTCAGGTATAGGTTGGACTAGATGCCTTTCTAATCAAGCATTTATTATGTCCCAGTCAGTGCTAAGTGCAGGGGACACAAAAAAGAAAGCCAAAACAGCCCCTTGCCCTTAAGGAGCTTATGTTGTAATGGGGTAGACGTGTCTGACCTTCCAGCTCTGAGAATCTGTGTTTCTGTGACCAGATATTTTATTATATATTTCCTATGTGTTCAGGTGAAGTATAATGTATTTTATTTCATCCCTTTATTTGAAATCTATGTGAATCTTCGTATGTGTTTTCACAAACAACGTACTATTAGATTCTGCTTTCTAATTTATTCTGCTATTCTCTTTCATTTTCTGGGTGAGTTCACCCCGTTTACACTCACAGTTTTAATCATTTATTTGTATTTTTATGTCCATCTTATTCTCTTTTGCTTTTTCTTCTCTTTCCTTTTTTTCCTCTTTTCCTTCTTCTCTTTCCTTTTCTCTTTCCTCTTTTCCTCCTTTTTCCTGTCTCCATCTTTAAAAAGAAGAGGGTGGTGAGAGAGGAGTGCGGTCAGCACAAATGCTATCTGCTTGATGCAGTATACTTCTCTCCTCCTCTTCTAAGTAACTGCTATGTACAGAGCCCTGTGACCTGCACAAGTTGTGCAAAGAGAATGACAAAGGTCCTGCTCTCACGGAGAGTACATTAATGTCTTGGAGGGAGCAATAGGACCCATGATGCCATGGGAACTGCAGGAAGGGAAGAGGAGAGAGCCAGGACAAGGTGTTAGAGGAAGGGGATGGAGAGCGATCCCTTCTCTGGGCCTTACAGAAGTGAGGAGATCATCTGAATCCAAGTCCTGGGCTCCTTCCTCTGGATCCACAGCAGTGGCGGTCTGCCCTTCAGTCCAATTCAATAATTATTGTGGAATTGCCCCCCAAAACTCTGGACAAGGTACCGAGTTAGGTCTTGGGGATTTTTTGGTGTCCAGGCCTTTGATGCCAATGATGCAGAGAATTCCCCATGAAGACATTCCCTTTGTCAATGCAGACCAACACCTCCACAGTAGCTTATAGCATTACAGAGCTGCCCTAAGCTCTGAGAAGTGATGTGATTTGTCTAGGGTCACACAGCCAATACGTGGCAGAGGCAGGCCCTCTATCCACTGTCATAATGGAGAGGCAAAGAAAAAAAAATATGAAGCTGTTCCTGCCCTCAGGGAGCTTATAATCTACAAGGGGGTGTGTGTAACATATACACAGAGAAGTAAATAGAAATGTTTCCTTTCTCTTCAGATCCCCGGTGCCTGGCATACTATAGCCTCCTTGATAGCAAACTGAAGTAATGACATGGGAGCGCTAGCAAAGGAGCAGGGCTGGGGTTCAAGGCCTGAGGCTTCTTGGAGGAGAGAAGATAAGGATTCCAGGGGCAGCAGTGGGGCAAGAGCAGGACTTGGGGATGGATTGTGTGATGTGGGGAGTGTTGAGCTGGAAGAAGCCCAGCCGGGGGTCCCATAGGTTAGCTGGTGTGTAGAGTGTGGGAGGAGAATTCATGCACAGTAGAGGGATGGATGAGTAGGCTGGAGTGAGATAGGGAAGGGCCTTCAAGGGCAGGTGGGCGAGCCCTGGGGTCCTCACGATGTCTGGTCCCGCCTGTCAGGAAGGAAAGCTGCATTGCTAAACTTAGCTATGTCATCAGAGAAAGAGCTTGAAAGTCCGTACAAATGGATTGGAATACTGGGTCTGCCACCGACTGACTGGGTGACCTTGGGGAAGTCACTTTCTGTCTCTCAGACTCAGTTTCCTCTTTTGTAAAATGAGGTTGTTAGACTAAATGATGTGTAAAGTTCCTTTTAGCTCTGACTTGCCGTGTTCTAAGACCCGTTCTGACTCTGACATTCCCAGCTCTGACGTTTCAGGTTTTAAGGTTCCCTCCCAGCTCAGACCTTCCAGATATTAAAGTCCCTTCTAATTCTGACATTTTTAGGTTCACCTTCTTTGTTCTAAGATCTGTCTCAGCTCTGACATTCTCTGTTCCCTCTGCTCTGACTCAGGCTTCAGCTCTCCCTCAGTTCCCTTTGCCTGGTACATCCTTCCAGTGACAGGACTTTGTTCTTTGAGTCATCTTCCTGATTCATGGCCCAGAACTGCCAGAGTGGGGCATCTGCAAAGGCTTCCCCAAATGTCCAGCCCCACCTCCTCCTCCTCTGGGGTGGGTGCGTTCAAGCAGCCCAGGAACACGTCTGGTCTAGACTTGAGGTTTTGCTCCAGGAAGCCACTGGTCATGCGAGAGAGTGTCCATCCTCACCCTAACCACAGATGGTGGGAGAAGGCAACTCCTCCAAGACCTGATGGGTGAATCCTTGAGGGGACAACTTGGCTAGTGCTGGGAGCCTGAGAGCTGGGGTCATGGTCTGCTCTGGCTACCCAGTTGTTGGGTGACCTTGGGCAAATCACATCCCCTGTCAAGGTCTTTACAATGAGAGGGTTAAACTAGATGAGGTTGGGAACATTTTGGCTCTGATGTTCTAAGTTTTAATGTCCCTTGCAGTTCTAACCTTTTATGTTTCAAGGTTACTCTCAGCTTTGTCATTTGCTATTCTAAGGACCCTCCAAGCTCTGACATCCCCTGTTCTAAGGTTCCTCCCACCTCTGCCATTCCTTTTTCTAAAGCCCTTCCAAGCTCTGACATTCCCTGTTTTCAGGCCCCTCCCAGCCCTGATATCCTTGTTCTAAGGCCTCTCCCAGCTCTGCCATCCCCTGGTCTAAGGTTCCTCCCAGCCCTGACATCTCCTGTTTTTTTATTAATTTATTTTGATTTATTAACAATCACTTCCATATGCTTTTGAGTTTAAATTTTTTCTCCCCCTTCCTCCCCACCACCCACCCCAAGACAGTGCACAATCTGATATAGGTTATACATATACATTCCTATTAAACGTATTTTCACATTAGTGATGTTGTAAGTAAGAGTTAGAACCAATAGGAGGAACCACCGGAAAGAGAAAAGAAGAGAAAAAAGAATAGCAAATAGTATGCTTCAATCTGTATTCAAATTCCATAGTTCTTTCTTTGGATGTGGGTAGCATTTTCCCTCACGAGGCCTTTGGAGATGTCTTAGATCTTTGTATTGCCAGGAAAGGTTAAGTTTATCAATATTAGTCATCACACAACGTGGCTGTTATTGTGTGCAATGTTCTCGTGGTTCTGCTCACTTCACTCAGCATCAGTCCATACAAGTCTTTCCAGGTTTTTCTGAAGTCAGCCTGTTCATCATTTCTTGTAACACAATAGTATTCCATTATATTCATATACCACAACTTGTTCAGTCATTCCCCAATTGATGGACATCCTCTCAATTTTCAATTCTTTGCCACCACAAGAAGAGCTGCTATGAATATTTTTGTACATGTGGGTCCTTTTCCCATTTGCATGATCTCTTTGGGATATAGCCCTAGACGTGCTATTGCTGGATCTGACATCCCCTGTTTTAAGGCCCTTCCCAGGTCTGACATTCCCTGTTCTAAGGCCCCTCCCAGCTCTGGTGCTCTGTTTTAAGAGCCCTGTCAATTCTGACATGAGCTCCATGAGTAAAAGCTTGTAACAGGGGGAAAATACAAGCACTTATTTTGTCTAAACAGGGGTTCATCCCTTGAGAAAACCCCAGATAGCCAAAGTATTTTGGGATGACAGCCTTGGTGCTAGAAGGTCCCTCAGAGACCACCTCGTCCAGCCCCATCCTGTAGCATCAGCAGCTGAGGGCTAGAGAAGTCACATGAGTTGGCTGAGTGCCTCCCCTAGTTTATGCAGTCAGCTGGGGTTTTTTTTTTGTTTGGTTGTTTTTTTTTAGGCAATTGTGACTTTCCTGGAGTCACATAGCTAGTTAAGTGTTATGTGTCCGAGGCCGGATTTGAACTCAAGTTCTCCTGACTCCAGGGCTAGTGCTCTATCCACTGCACCACCGAGCTGCTGCTGCAGTCAGGTTTTGAACCCACGATCTCCCCCTCCAAATCCAGCACGTTTTCTCAGCACATTCTGTTGACTTCCTGAGAGGCTGCAAGGAATGGGCAGGGAGATTTGTTTTGTTTCTCATCCTATTTTCTCCCTGATCTGTGCCTATGAATCATAGAGCCCCACCATTTCTAAGGACTCAAAACTTCGAGTGCTCCAAAGGGCAGTGGAGAGAAGGGTGGTGGGTGAAAACTGGCCCCGGCATATCCACAATGCAGACTGGAGCCCCCAGAGTCGCTTCCCCAAGAGCACCCATGGTGGAGGGGGGGTGGCCATAGGTGGACCACAGCAGGCCAGAGGCTCTTATTTAATATACAGACTTGCCTGTGGTCACACCAAGGGACAGAGGCCTCTGACTCCAAGGCCGCTGCTGTGTTGAAATCCACTCAAACTCCCTTGTTCTCTACCCTCCCCATCTCCCCCTACTCCCTCTTCTCTCTGTCTCCCTCTTTCCCTGCTCTCTTCCTCCCCCCTTCCTCCTGCTCCCTCTCCCCATCCATAATCAATCAATAAAATCAACTAAGTGCTTTCTCTGTGTCCAAGGACTGTGCTAAGATGAATAAAGAAAAAGGAAAATCACTCTCTGCCCTCAAAGTGCTTCTACTCTTTCCCTTTCCTCTCTCCCTCTCCTTCTTCCCTCTCCTTTACACTGCCTCAGTCTTTCCCTTTTTGCTTTTCTCTTCCTCCCTCTCCCTCCTTTTCCTTTTCTCTCAATCAACAACTATTTATTCATAGTAGTAACGATAATAATAGCTAGCATTTATAAAGCCTTTGCACAGTGGATAGAGTGCCAGGCCTGGAGTCCGGAAGACCTGAGTTCAAATGTGGCCTCAGGCACTGCCTAGCTGTGTGACCCCGGGTAAGTCACTTAATTCTGTTTGCTTCAGTTTCTCATCTGTAAAATGATCTGGAGAAGGAAATGGCAAACCCCTCTAGGATTTTTGTTAAGAAAACCCCAAATGGGGTCAATGAAGAGTCAGCCAGAACTGAAAACAAATGAATAACAAAATGTTTGTAAGATGCTTTACAAATGTCATCTCATTCGATCCCCACAATCTCCCTGGGAGATATTATGTGGTGCTATTATTCTCCCCATTTTACAGTTGAAAGTGAAGCAGACAGATGTTGAGTGACTGGCCCAGGATCACACGGCTGGGAAGTCTCTGAGGCTGGATTTGAACTCATGTGTTCCTGATTCTAGGCCCAGTACTTTGTGCACTGTGGTGCCCCCTAGCGGCCTCACTGAACATTTACAGGCATTACTCATTGTATTTCACAGATACTGTGTTTTTTTTTTTTTTTTTTTTTACAAATTGAAAGTTTGTGGCAACCTTGCATGGAGCAGTCTATTGGCACCATTTTTCCAACAGCGTGTGCTCACGTCATGTCTGTGTATCACATTTTGGTAATTCTTGCAATATTTCAAACTTTCATTACATCCATCCATCCATATATATATATACACACACACACACATATATACACACACACGTATATATGAATGGTGATTTGTGATCAGTGATCTTTGCTATTACTATTGTAATTGTTTTGGGGTTTCAACTGTGCCCATGTAAGATGACGAAGTTAATTGATAAATGGTGTGTGTGCTCTGACTGCTCCACCAACCTTGCCCCCTTCCTTCTCTCTCCCTGTCCTTGGGCCGCCCTATTCCCTGCGATGCAACAATGTTGAAGAATATTACATAAACCTATTGAGAAAGCAGTGGCAGGGTATGAGAGGATTGATTCTAATTTTAAAAGAAATCCTACTCTGGATAAACTACTATCAAACAGCATCGCATACTACAGAGAAATCTTTCATGAAAGGAAGAGTCGATCGATGGGGCAGCCTTCATCGTTGTCTTATTGTAAGAAATTGCTACAACCACCCCAGCCTTCAGCAACTGCCGCCCTGATCAGTCAGCAGCCCTCGACATCGAGGCAAGACCCTCCACCCCAAAAAGATTATGACTTGCTGAAGACTCAGATGATGGTTAGCATTTTTTAACAATAAAGTATTTTTAAATTAAGGCATGTAACTTTTTTTAGATATAATACCATTGTATGTTTAATGACTACAGCACAGTATAAATGTAACTTTTATTTGTACTGGGAAAAAATTTTTGTGACTGGTTTTATTATGATATTCACTTTATTGTGGTAGTCTGAAACTGATTGAGCTCACAGCATCTCTGAGGTTCCAGAATTGTGCTAAGTGTTGGGGAAATAAAAAGGCACCAACCAGTCCCTGCCTTCAAGGGGTTTCCATTCTCTTTCTCCTCTCCTCCTCTCCCTCCCTCATTTTCTCTCTCCTGCCTTCTCCGACCACTTTCTTTTCCTCCTTCTCCCTTTCCATTTCTCTGTTACTGTCCTTCTCCACCCCCACTGGACCTTTCTCTTCACCCCTCCTTGGGGTATCTCTTTAATGCTGCTTTTTGCCCAAGGTCCTCCATGGCAGTATAACAGACAATTATCCTCGAGTTGGCATCATTCGGGCACATGCCGAATCAGACAGCCTGGACATGCATGAATCTACTTCTGGTGCTAGCCACAGCTGACTCAAGAGTCAGGAAGATTTAGGTACCTCCCAGGTGTTGTCCTCCAGATACTTTCTGGCTTATCAATGACCTTCCTCAAAATCTCACCTAACAGACCATTGTGCCAGAAACAAAAATCTCTCATCCTTCCTGGTGGAGGAGGGGCCCCTGTAGTGATGAGTCCCTCCTCCTTCTCATCCTGGTTAATCCCCATGGGTTCTCTACTCCTTCTGTGGTCCTTTTTTCTGGAAGTGACTTCAGAGGCCATCCTCTTTTACAGATGAGGAAACTGAGGCCCAAGATCACAAAGACGCAAGTATTTGAAGGACAGTCCTCTGATCCAAGTCAGGCATTCTTGGATCCCCACAGGGTGATGATCTCACACTGCTTCCTTTCTTTGAACCTGTTTCCTCATCTGTGATTTCAGGATTGATAATACACAACTTATTTTGCTTGAGTTCAAATGAAAATTGCTGGCTAAGCACCACCTGTGCTTGGATGCAAGACCCATTCTCTGCCTTCAAGGAGCAAGGGTCTAAGAATCAAAGTCACAGACTTTGGATTGGAAGAGACCCCAGGGCTCATCTCATCCAACCCATGTTGGAAAGCGGTTCCTGCTCCAGCATCCCCAGAGCCTGCTTGAAGACCTCCAAGGAGGAGGACCCCCCCTACTAAGTTCAGGGAGTCCTGGGGAGGGGGAGGGGGAGTGCCGGGGGTGGGGGGGGTGTCCTTCCATAAAGCCTCCAATGAATGTTGCCCCTGGAGTTAGAGAACACAGGTTCAAATGTGCTGCTTCCTCCCTCGGTGACCTTAGACATGTCATGCCAGCTCCCTGGGCCTCAGTTTCCTCATCTGAAAAATGAGAAGATGAAACAAGATGATCTCTCTGGTTCTAGCTCTAAATCTGAGATCCCAGCATATGTGACCTTGGGAAAACAATTCCATGTTTCAGTTTTCTCATTTGTAGAAATGAGGGAGGTGAGACTAGATGCCTCCTAAGCTCCTTTCCATTTCTGACACTCTGTGACGCCTTCTGACCTAGCATGGTGTGGTTCAAAGAGCACTGGGTCTGGGTTCAAATCCTGTCTCTGTCTCTTTCTACCTGCATGACCTGGGGAAAGGCCCTTTCTAGACCTTAGTTTCCTCATTGGTAAGATGAGGGATAAGATGCTGGCCTATTAGGTCCCTTCTGGGTTTAAGTTCTGTGGTTTTATGCTATTAGGACCCAGAGGATGATGGAACAAAGCCATCCCTGTGGATGGACCCATTGAGGAAGCCTGTAGGATTTTAGCAAGTGTGTGTGGCATGCTCCAAGCTGGAGGAGGGCCTCTAAGGATGGGTTGTGCTAAACTAAGTCAAATGCTTCTTTGGAATCAGCAAAGAGGGGGACAGATAGAGGATGCAGTGGATAGATGCAGGACCTGTATCTTCATGAGTTCAAATCTGCGCTCAGACACTTACTAGCTATGTGACCCTGGACAAGTCATTTCACCCTCTTTCCTTGAGTTTCTTCATCTGTAAAATGAACTGGAGAAGGAAATGGCAAACCCCTGTAGTATCTCTGCCAAGAAGTTGGATATAACTGAGAAACAATTGAAAAACGACAGTCCTCAAGGAGAAGGAAGCAGATAATTGTGCCAAGAGGCAGGGAGATATGATTGGCATAAAGAGGGGTATGGACCAAGTCCTGTTTGGAGCTCAGAGGGTAGAGAAAGCTGTCGGGAGGGTGTGCGGAAATCAGAGCAGGCTCCCTGGAGGAGGAAGTATTGGAGTTGGCACTGTGAAAGGTGGGGAAGGTTTCAGCAATTGGAGATTTAGGTGGGGAGGAGTTCTTGGAGTAGGGAATGGAGTGAGGAAAGACAGAGAGCCCAGCGCCTGGCACATAGTAGGTGCTTAATAAATATTTGTTGATTAACTTGTCCACCCAGAGTGTGCGTGGTGAACTTTGAGTGGTACTCGTTGATCATGGTGTAGAACATGGGATGACGAGTAGCCTCAGAGTGAGGGTGGAACCACAGAGAAATAGGGACTGAGTGAGAGGGAGCAGAGAGGTCTGAGTGGACTGCCTGACTACTCAGTGTGAGTCAACGATGTGACGTGATTGCCAAAAAAAGTCATGTGATCTCAGTCTTCATGAAGAAAGGAATGGCTAGTCGTTCATTCGTTCATTCATTCATTCATTCATTCATTCACACTTGCTGCATGCTGGCATCAGTGCTCAGCCCTGGGGATACAGAGGAAAATGAAATGGTTGCTGACCTCAAGGAGTTTCCATTCTGTTGTGGGAAGTGATGCAGGTAGAGCCAGGTAAAAACCAGATTCCTGCAGAGTAGATGGGCAGTCATTAGCAGTGGTGCTGGGAGGAGTCAGGACAGGCTTTCATGGACTGAAGCCCCTCAGAGGGCAGGAAGGGGGGGGGCCATTCCAGGTGGGGGGCAGGGAGGCTGCTTTGGCCAGGGCAGTGACGTTCAGTGAATGCCCCGTCCTCTGCCCCAGTTGGACCCAGGATAGTATCATCCACGTCAGCATTGTTGTGTGTAGACTTTGAGGTCCTTTCCAGTCTCGTGACTCTCTGGAAGGCCTTGAACAGCAGCCCAAGGATCTTGGGTTGTATTTGGTAGGAGATGGGAATGTCAGGTCTTGGGAAGACCAAGGGCAACAATAAATGGGAAAGGGGGGGTTGGCTTTTTTTAAATGAAATTCATTGCAGGGTATTTTTAAGCCTCCCCCCTCCCCCCTCCAGCTTTCTGCTCTAGGACAGATATTTTCAGGATGGCTGAGCCCACAGCTCAGGTGCTGAGACCAGGCCAGCTTAGGCTTGGCCCAAAGGCATGGGACTGCATCCCTCTGATGGTTGCCTTCCTCCCAACCCTGCCTCTCCCGAGCTCCATCTGAGGCCAGTGCCCACGCTGTCCCCATTTCTGCCAGTTAATCCCAGGGCCTGGCTTCCATTCCAGTTTGGTGTCTCTCAGCTCTACCCCCACGAGGCAGTGAGTGAAGTCCTGGCCAAGGGCCTCCAGTGACAAGGCCTGTGGGCTGGAGCATCCTGTGGAACTGGGCACCCCCCCAGGACCGCCCAGTCTTATAGGAACACCAGATGGCTGGCAGGCCCACAGGCAGCCCGGTTCCCCACCCCTCCGAGGCTCTGAATGCTATCTGGTGGGAACCAGCCCATATTGGGAAGCCCAGTGGGTCCCATCACTGGGCTCAGAGTCTGGGGGTGGCAGTAGGGTGACTCATAATAGGCAGAGAAAGAGGACTGTCTACCAGGTAATGATGGCGTGAGCTGCCTTGGCAGGCAGAGAGCCGCTCACCGCTGGACAGGCCGTGAGAGTGCCTGGGAGGGGCTTCCTGCATCCAGTGTCTCTGGGCTGTGTGTGTGTGAGAGTGTGAGTGTGGATGCATGTATGTGTACGAGTGCACGTGTGTGTGCGCACATGTGTGAGCATGTGCATGCACGTGAGTGTGAGTATGCACACGTGTGTGTGTGTGTGTGCATAATAAGTAATGGACTAGGTTGCTTCTGAAGTCCCTTCTCTCTGCATGATTCCAAGGATCTGAGTGTCTGAGATCTGGCACTCTGAGTCTGACGGTGTAGGAGATTCAACCGTAAATTGGAAAGAATCCCAAACCTGGGGTCGGAAAGCCCTCGATCCAGACCCAGCTCTGGCCCTGATCGGCCGCATTTCTCAGAACCTCAGTTTTCTAGGGATCGTAGATGTATATCTCTAGAGGCCTCAGCGGTCATGTGGTTCAATCTCCTCTTTTACAGATGAAACAAGCCCAGAAAGGCCTCAAGTGACTTACCCAGGATCACGCGGTTATTACCGTCATTACTTGTGAGCCCCCTGAGGGCAGGGACTGTCTTTTGCCTCTTTTTGTATCCTTAGCACTTAGCACTGTGCCTGACACATAGTAGGTGCTTAATCAATGTTTATTGCATTGAATTCAAACCAGAATTTGAAGCCAGGGTCTCTGACTCAAAATTCTTCATCTGTGAAGTGGGGAGCATGGTCCAGATTGCCGTGAGGAAAATGCTTTTGTAAATCCTAACTCTATGATATGAATGAGAATTATTACAGTGAGAGGCTGAGATTTTTGAATTCTAAACATCCTAGATTAGAGCTAAACGGGATCTATTAGGGCAGCGGTCCTTATCCTGGTACCTCGGAACTTGTTTTAAAAATATTTTGATAACTGTTTTAAAAAATAGAATTGGTTTCCTTTGTAATGCTATTTATTTTATGCATTTAAAAACTTAAATCTGGGAGGGGTCCATGGGCTTCACCGGACTGATTGCCAGAGGGTCCAGGATGCAAAAATGGGTAAGAACCCTGGATTTAGAGCCATCTGGTCCAAGCCCAGCCTTTATCAATGAGGATGTTGAAGCCCATATTGGAGAAGGGACCCTCCCAGGGTCAGTGATTCCCCAGTGGGGGAGAAGCGGTAACTCTGAGATTAGCGCCCAGGTCCTCTGACGCCACATGTCGGGCACCCTGAGCATTTCCGGCTCCTGGGGCTGTTTCTGAGATTTGGTGATTCTGAGAGATTGGTTTTATGCAATTACTTACCAATCAGTAAACACTGATTGAGAGCCTACTGCGTTTCAGGTGCTGCTGAGGGCTGGGCATACAAAAAGAGGCAAAAGACAGTCTCTGCCCTCAAGAAGCTTACAGTCTAATGGGGAGCGAACCCCTATCTCTGGCCTCTTATTCAATGGTTTCATCACTGCATCCATCCCCCTCCCCGTTCTTGGCTTGTGAAGACGCAAGGGGCAGGCAGAGCAAGGCAGGCCCAGCCCTGATCATGGGCCGCTAGACAGTGTGGTGGATAGAAGTTGTCCTTGGAATCGGGAAGATCTGAGTTCGAATCCTGACTCAAACCCTTAATGGCTGTGTTACTGTTTCGTCAAGTAGTTGTGTCTGACTCTTCATGACCCCATTTGGGGGTTTTCTTGGCAAAGACGCTGGAGTGGTTTGTCATTCCCCTTCTCCAGCTCATTTTACAGATGAAAAACTGAGGCAAACAGGGTTAAGTGGCCTGGCCAGCATCACCCAGCTAGTAAGTGTCTGAGGCTGCATTTGAACTCGGGTCCTCCTGACTCAAAGCCCAACATTTATCCACTGTACCACCTAGTAGCTTGGTGGCTGTGTGACCCTGGCCAAATCACTTTACCTTTCTGGGGCTCACTTGCGTCCTTTATAAAATTATGGGCTTGGACTTGATGTCTCCTAAGGCCTGTCACATCCAGCTCTAAATCTCTGATCCAGTGGCTTCCTCCGGGCTTATTTCCCTTTCACATTGCTCCCCAGTCTGGTTGTCCCCAGGGCTTGGGTGCTCTTAGGGGATCTCAGGCCAAGTGGGCCCTTTCCTTCAGAGAAAAGACATCACAGCTTAGGGCCAGCCCTGCGCCCACTCCATGCCTATGGCCATAGGCTTGACTGTTCCCTGAGGGAGACTGGGCTGGAGCTGGCACTGAGGGTGGGAGAAACCACTTTCCCCTCCCCATCCTTCCCTTTGGGCAGAGAGGCAGAGATGCTTCCCTGGGTGCTGGACAAAGCCAGGATCACCAACCGAGGCAGGGGTGATGGTAGGAGCGGGCAGCCTGAGGCCCAGTTGTCTCATGAATGAGGTCAGTGGCTCTGAGCAAGTGGCTTCAGCTTAATGACTTTAAATTCCTCTAGTGAAAGAAGGCCAAAAGAGCCTCTAACAAACAGCTCACTGCTCTACCCCTGAGCAGAAGCGAAGGAGCAGGTGAGCACCAGAACCCATGATAGGATCACAGAAGATGAGAGCTGGGAGGGGCCTTAGAACAGGGGGTGTCAGAGCTGGGAGGGCGTTAGAACAGGGAAGGTCAGAGCTGGGAGGGCCTTAGAACAGGGGATGTCAGGGCTGGGAGGGGCCTTAGAACAGGGAATGTCAGGGCTGGGAGGGGCCTTAGAATAGGGAAGGTCAGAGCTGGGAGGGGCCTCAGAACAGGGAAGGTCAGGGCTGGGAGGGGCCTCAGAACTGGGGGTGTCAGGGCTGGGAGGGGCCTTAGAACAGTGAAGGTCAGAGCTGGAGGGGCCTTAGAACAGGGAAGGTCAGAGCTGGAGGGGCCTTAGAACAGGGAAGGTCAGGGCTGGGAGGGGCCTCAGAACAGGGAAGGTCAGGGCTGGGAGGGGCCTCAGAACTGGGGGTGTCAGGGCTGGGAGGGGCCTTAGAACAGGGAATTCTGACTGGGAGGGAGCTTGGAGCTCATCTAGTGTGTCTCTCTCATTGTTCAGAGATGGAGACCCGGCCCAGAAGGAGGACGGTGTGTCCCAGGCCGTGCACAAAGTAATTCTGTGGCAGAACTGACCTTGGGTCTTTGCTGGTCCTGGCAGTTCCCAAAGCCCCTTGCAAATACCAGCTGTCACTTTCAGACTTAGAATGTGACCCGTTCCAGAGATGTCACTTCTATTTTCATAAAGCCAAGTCTTCCCAATTGAAAGAAATGCAGAGCTAATGGTGGCCTTCTGGCGCTCTGCCCGGTGGGCTGGGAGGCCTTTCCAATGCCCTTCCAGGAAGGATGGCCCCCTCCCCTGCCCTCCCCAAAGCTGCAGTTCCCAGAAGCCTAAGGGGGGTTTCAGGGGGAGCCTGAGCTCCAGTCTCCCCGGCACTCTTCACTCCCCCAATGCTTAAGTGTTAATAACCTGCAGGCCAGCTGACCAGTAGCTGGAGGGGCAGCGTAGTGGCAGGGCTAAAGGACCACCAGATTTATAGTCACAAGACCTGATTTGGGATCCTGTCTCTGCTGGTTGCAGGCTTGCATTACCTTAGGATAAATCCCATCCCTCCCCTCTCTGGGCCTCAGTTTCCCCATCTGTAAAATGAAGAGCATAGACTAGATGCTTTCTAAGGTCCTTCCAGCTCACACTCCTGTGATTCTGGGGTTTCTGCAGCACTGATCTTAGGGAATGAGTAACTTGAACCACTGGCCAGGAGGCCAGGAAGGAGGGGGACTGTGGATGGTGCTGGGCGGCACCAGTGGCCTTGGGTTTGGCTTCGTAGTTTACCAGTTCAGAGTCGACTCTTCCTTCGGCACTGAGAGCTGGGTGACGGGAAGGTTTTCTTATTCTCCTCCATGAAGCCCTAACGCATAGGAATGTCCTTTTATTGGAGAGGGGGACCATGGGTTTGGAATGCTGTATCAGATGTGGTTAATTCGTTGATGGTTTTGATTATTTTTCCCTTTGAAACAAGGGAGGGCTGACTTTAGGGATGGGGATGGATGCCAGAGAAGGAGGTCTGTCCAGAAATAACTTGGATGTGAAAGCAACAGGCAACAATAAAGCTTTAGGACCAAGGCTAGGGATGGGCTGTACACCTCTGGGACTTCCGTCATTGCCTTGTTTTCCCGTAGGAGCTTATCTTAATGGTCCCTTTCTATGGCCAGGGGTGATGTCTCTTGGCCTCACCTCTTAGAGCACCACATATCTGCCCTCCTATGCAGGAAGGACAGGGCCTGCCCTGCCCCCAGTCCATCCCTTTCCAGCCTCTTGGGGAGCTTCTGAGGTCCAGAGAGCCAAGGTTTGGGGAGCAAGGCTGCCTCCCGCCCATCTGTCCCCTTCCCAATTTTAGAGACTTCCCAGCCTTCTTCTTCCTGGCGTAAAGAGCCCCCACCTTAGAATCACAACATGGAACAGCTGGAAGGAACCTCCAAGGCCTCCCACCATGATCTGAAAGGGAATCCTCCCAGCAATCTCCCTGACAAGTGGGACTCCACCTTCCCCTTCTGCCTGGCCAACCAAGCCATCAACAAGCAGTTATTAAGCCCCTACTGTGTGTGAGACACCGGCCTGGGGATGCAAGAACCAAGAATGAAATAATCCCTTCTCCCAAAGAGCAGATATCCTAATGGTGGGGACAACCACATAAAAACCTGCAGAATAACTAGAGAGCGAGGCGATACCAATAGACACAATGTATGGGGGAGACTTCCTGCCCCAACTGTATTTTCTTACAGGAAAAGAGGGACCAGAGAGACCACTGAGTCTCACCTCCCCATTTCACAGAGGAGGAAAATGAGACCCAGAGATGGGAGTGACAGCAAGTAAGCAGCAGGCCTGGGATCCAGTCCAAGGCTGGGCCTCTTTTCAGTTCACCACACTCTCTTTCAGTAGAGATTTAAGGAACTCTGTCCTCCTCCCCCGGGAAACCTGCGTCTAGAGGACAGGGACATTCTGTTTTTTTGGAGAGGTAGGGGACTAAGGGTATGGAATGCTGTGTACCATGTTGCCCATGGTTGATTTATTGGTTTGTTTTAATTAATTCTCTTTTCCCCTTAGATATTAGGGAAGGCTTACTGTAGGAGTTGTGGGGAGAATTCAGGACAGGGAGCAGCTGATGGCTGGGGAGATGTCACTAAATTACTAAGAGTTACTAAGAAATGTCAAACTGTACTGGCACCTTGAGTGCCCAGGTCAGAAGTCAGAACAGAGGGAATGGGTGAGGTCCAGACCCCCAGGACCCAGAGGGGGCAGAAGTGTAAGCCAGGGGCAGCCAGGGGCTGGCCTTTGGGGTTCGTGCCAGGGCTGGACAATAGGAGAACAGAGTCCAGAGCAGATTGACAGACTGGACATGAAGCCAGCACCCATTCCTACAGTTTGGCATCATGTCTTTTTCCTTTGGGATCAAGTTTATCATTTATAATTTAGCAACGTCCATTTTCACTTGTTTTGTGGGTCTTGTTTTTTTTCATTTACATGGTTGTAGTCTGATGTCCACTGTTTTCCTAGTTCGGCTGACTTGGCATGAGTTTCTAGAAATCCTTCTGTGCTTTTTTGCATATATCACATTCATTGGTTCCTACGACACAATAATATTCCATTACATTCATGGGTCACATTTGTTCAGGCATTCCCTAGTCATTGGGAATTTACTTTGCTTCTAGTTCTTTGCTATCACAAAAAGTAGCACTATAAATAATTTAATGTATATGGGGCTTAGATGTTGTCAACGACTTCCTAGGGCTATATTTTACATCATTTTAAAAGTAAGTTCCTCCCAGCAGCCTTCTGAGGCTAAGCCTGTTCTAAGACCCCTCCCAGCTCTGACACTCCCTGTTCTAAGGCCCCTCCCAGCTCTGATATTCCCTGTTCTAAGGCCCTTCCCAGCTCTGACATTCCCTGTTCTGAGGCCCCTCCCAGCTCTGACAATCTGTTCTAAGGCCCCTCCCAGTATGGAATGTCTTGCCTCTCAAAGAAGCCCTCACTCAGAGCCTCTTCACTCTTACTTTTGACACATTATTAACAAATTTGACATTGTAAGTTCTGGGCTCATCTTAGATCGGAAGGAAGGAGCTGCCAGGAGCAGGCACAGTGATAGCACTGAGATATGTGGTTGTACAGTAGGAGACAATAACTATAAAAAAGTCAGCACAAAACGCTAAAAACAGCCTCTGGGGCCACTTCACGTCCATATGTCTAAATCTAGCTGTTTTTTCCCTTAATCCAGCTCTGCCTCAGAGAGGCCGTTGGGAGAGACCCCAGGCATCTTGTCTAACTTTCCCATTGAGCACATAGGCGACTGAGGCCCAGACATAAGAAGTGACTTGGCCTGGGCCACGCCGTAGCAGTGGTGGGAAGAGAGCCCAGGTCTCTTGCCTTGACCTCGAACCTGGACCTTTCTGCTCCTTAGCAGAGGTGGGTTAAACGATGACAGGGACGGGGGTCTTTGGTTTTCTTTCTTGTCCTCAGCAGGGCGAGAGTCCCATTTGGAGGAAGGCTGAATGTGACCTGTCCAGGGCTGTGCATGAAGAGGACAAGCCTGGGTTATCTGGGCGTGGGCTCTGTCCACAGCCGTGTCCCCGCCCCCCGCTGGCAGCTGCCACTGCGGCCCACCCTTCAGGCCTCTGTGCCTGTGTATGGAATGCAAGCCAGCAGCAGTATTATCTGAGTCCAGGAAGCCTAAGTAGAAAAGCTAATTGGCTGTGAAAACAATCACCAGAAGCATCTACATCAGATGGGGTTTAGATGGCGGAACAATGTCGGAAAGGGCCTCCCCCCACCCCCAGCCGGAGGCAGCAGGCTCTGCTTCCGGCTGGACGCTGCCACTGCACTTTCTGGGTGACCTTGGCCAGCTCACTTCTTGTCCTGCCTCAGTCTCCCCTCTGTAAAACAGAGTGACTGGGCTTAGTAGTGTCTAGGGTCCCTCTCAACTCTGACATTCCCTGTTCTAAGACCCCTCCCTGCTCTGACATCCCCTGTTCTAAGACTCCTCCCAGCTCTGACATCCCCTGTTCTCAGGCCTCTCCCAACCCTGACATCCCCTGTTCTCAGATTCCTTCTTGCTCTGACATCCCGTATTCTAAGGCTCCTCCCAGTCCTGACATCCCCTGTTCAGAGGCCCTCCCATCTCTGACATTCTCAGACTGAGACAGAGGCAGGAAACAAGTGGTTTCTTGTTGACCATAGTTTCGGCCTCCACTCTCCGTCTTCTCCTTCTAGATTCACAGAACATTTGAGTTTGCAGAGCTCTAGGATGTCCTCTAATATAAACTCCCCATTTTATAGATGGGAAGACTGAGGCCCCAAGGGGAGTAATGCTGTGCCCAAAGTCACATGAGCAGGGAGCAGTAGAGCCGGCTCTCTTAGCCCATCTGCAGTGTCTCAGCCACACTGGCCACACAGGTGTCTCAAGGGGCTCCTGGGAGGCCTGCTGGCCTTGGAGGGCACACGCTTGGCCATTGCAGGGCCGAGCAGTGATGTGGCAGAGATGCCCAGCAGCCCTGGGGTGAGGCTGGCAGAGGCTGCCCAGGTTGGGAACGACCAGGGCAAGATGCCAGGGGGCCTGGGAGGAAAGTGGCCGCCGTCAGGGAAATGTTTGTGGGGAAAGAGGCAGCTGCATGGTGGGAGTGGGGGAGGTCCGAGGGTGCGTCGCTGCCCTCCCTGCCAAAGCTTGTCTGGCGGTCACTGACTCCTGCCGGTGCCTCAGAATCCTTCTCGAGCAGCCCCCCTCTCCCAGCGAGGGGTCACCTGCTTGTATTCCGCATTATCTCCTCAGCCTTGAGTCCTGGGATGAGGCCCTGCTGTTCCCATTCCCTCTCTCTCTGGGCGTCATGGAGACACTTTGAAGGAATAGAACTCTGTCCTAAATCCCAGGATCAGTCACAAGGAGGCTGGCATTTACTCTTGTCTCCTGGCTGTGTAGAGGGCAGAGGAAGGAGACGTAGAATTTGGGGAATGGATGGAGTTCCAAGGATTCCAGAAGTCCCGGCATTGATCCGCAGAGCCCCCGGGGTCCTCACAGCCCCTTAGGTCTAACAGGGCATCGTTAGAATAGATCATAGAATCAGAAAAAGTTGGGCCTAGGAGGGCCTAGAGAATGGGAGAACTGGGAAGGGACCCGAGAGCAGGGAATGTCAGATCTGGGATGGAGCTAAGAATGTGGGCTGTCAGAGCTCCAAAGACCTTCAAGCATAACACTAGCTGACATTTATGTAGCTAGAGGTAGATAGTGCAGATTTTATTTTCCGCACTTTACAGATGGGGAAACTGAGGCTCAGAGATGAGGGGTGACTTACCCGAGGTCACACGGGGCCCAGGCCCTTTCCCTTGCCCCTTGCTGCCTCTCTAACAGATTCTTTTGCTTGTCTCAAGCTGAAGAGGAGCTTTAACATCGAATGTTAGAGCTGTAAGAAGTCATTCTCATTTTAAGGAGGGGAGCTGGAAGCCCAGAGGGAGGAAGGGAATGACTCCGGGCGTGTGGCCTGCTAACTGTTTTTGTCATCTTACTCATCAGTGATCACAGAATGGGGAGTCATTTACCGCAGTATCTAAAGGTGACTCTAGGCTGGTCACTTCATCTTCTCGGGACTCAGTTTCCCTGTCTGTTCAATAAAGGGCAGGTCTCTGTGGCTTCTGGGCTCCCTCTCAGCTCTGCCAAAGACTCTGTCATCCTGTGACTTCCCATCAGGCCCTAATGTGAATCCTCCCTTCTGGTCACATCCTCTGGTCGGGCTCTTGGGATGGCGGGGGCTCTGTCTGACAGCACATGAAGGCCGGGCCTCAGAATATTCTCACACTCACTCAGCAAATACGCTTCGTCTATCTCACGTGCTTCTCTCCTGACCTAGATTGTTCTATGATTGTTTCCACCTAAGTACTTCGTGTAGGACGTTGGCAAGTCCGGAAATATTCTTCACTCCCTTTCTCAGGAGGTGTGTGGCACCCTCATCGTTGGTCCCCTGGAATTAGGGTTGACCGTTAGGTTCATCAGGTCTTTCAAAGCTGCTTGTCTTTACGGTGTTGTCATTATAGAAATTATTTTCCTGGTTCTACTCCTTTCACTCTGCATCAGTTCATAGAAGTTTTCCCTGGTTTCTCTCAAGCCGTCCACTTCTTCATTTTTGTTTGTCCTAATACTATTATATTAAGAGTTTGTTAGCCAGTTGCTGGTAGGTGGGTACCCCCCCCCTTGGTTTCTAGGTTTTGCTAGTCTGAAAAGTGCTGCTATAAATACCGGCGTATATATGGGCCCCTTCCCTCTCTAAGATCTCCCTGGGAGGACAGGCCAAGTTGTGATATCACCGGGTCAGAGGGGATGCACATTTTAGTGAATTTTTAAAAGTATGGTTCCACATGACTCTCTAGAATGCCTGGACCAATTCCCCTGCTCTGCCAGCAGCTCTTCAGTCTGCCCGCCTTCCCACATCCCCTGTTCCTTTGTGGTCATTTTGGGGGACTCGGAGGGGTGAGGGGTAAAAGGAGGAGGAAAGGTGGGCCGGGGCCAGATCGTGCAAGGATTGGTTTGGTTTCATTTTTTGCCTTCGTGCCCCCATCACTTAGCTCAGGCTCTGGCATGTAGTAGGCACGTAATAGGTGCTCAGTGACTGACCTTGAATCCCAGGCAAAGGGAACGTAAGCTTTTCTCAGCAGGCAGTAAGGAGACCGTGTCAGGTAACAGCAGGGGGCTAACATGAGCAGAGTTAAGCAAAGGATGGGGAGTCTGGCAGCAGAAGGAGGGACAGACCCGGGGACAGGGAGGCAGGAGGCCAGACAGGTGGTAATGAGATTCTGGAACAAGAGGGGCAGTGGGAATAGAGAGGAGGGCTGGAGGTGAGAGATGGTTCTGAAACAAAGAATGTGTGAATGTTTCGAGGGTCCTCCGGGGGCAGGGTAGTGAGATTCCTGACAGGAGCAGGGAGGGCAAGCTGCCCCTACCTGGGCCCCAGGGCAGAGGGAAGGAGCTGGCACCTGCTTGTCTACTGGTTCACAGAAGAACTTTTAGATGTTTAATGCTCGAAGAAGCCTCCAAAGCCAATCTCCTCACTTTTACAGGTGCGGAAACTGAGACTCAGGGACCTTTAAGTGCCTTGCACAAGGATATATAGTTAGTAAGTAGCAGAGGCAGGATTTGAATCCAGGTCCTTATACTCCAAAGGCTCTTTCCACTGTACCTTGTACTAGCCTATTTCCCCGCCCCCATTTTAAAGATGAACTGAAACCAAGGGAGAGGAAATGACCTAGCCATAGTCATTTAGCAAGTTAATGGCCACACCATGGCTAGAACTTGGTTTCCTGCTTCATGGTCCGAGGTTTCTCCCAGGGTGACCCCAGTAGAGACCCCCATGGAGTAGTCTGAGGTAGTGACCGGAGAGTGATGAGTTTCTGAGCCCAGACCTGTAACTAGGATGAAACATCTGAGACTTTGTCTCAGGATGCTAGATTATCAAGCAGAGGGACACACTCTGTTCTAAGGCTCCCCCCTTCCCCCCAGCTCGGACATTTCCTGTTCTAAGGCCCCTCCCAGCTCTGATGTTCTAGGTTCTCAGGCCCCTCCCAGC
>NW_020943070.1:2287493-2317463 GCF_900497805.2 Vombatus ursinus | reverse complement strand
AGGCCCCTCCCAGCTCTGATGTTCTAGGTTCTCAGGCCCCTCCCAGCTCTGATGTTCTAGGTTCTCAGGCCCCTCCCAGCTCCAACATTCCCTGTTTCAAGGTTCCTCTCTGCCCTAATATTCTATGACTGGTCATGAGGCACCAGCACGTACCTGGCAGTAATCATTAACAGAACAGGACACTGCCAGATTGCCTGCTTAGCCGTGGCCCTTTCCCCACGGTCCTGTCTTGGTGAGCTTTGCCCCACCCAGCTCTTCTTTGTTTTCTGGGCCTGACACCCCAAGGTCTCTTGCCCCATTCCATCATCTGTGCTGCTCAGCCCCGGCCCCAGGAGCCTTAAGGCTCTGTATGAGCACCCTCCTGTCCTCTCTATCCTGCCTTCCTCACCCTTGCCTAAATATGTGGACTTGGCAGCCCCGAGGGGCCCCGTTCAGGGCTCCTGGCCGTCTCAGCATTTAGGAGTGGGCAGTGGGTACTTCCTGGTGGTAAGACCCATCCACAGACTGGGGTCATTGGGCACACTGAGGACCGCAGGCCTTGAGATTTGTTGCACCTTTGCCCAGTCTAGCTCTCTCATTTTGGAGATGAGGAAAGCAAAGCCCACAGGGTGACTTCTTCAAGGTCACACAGTAAGGAGCAGAGCCAAGATTTGAACCCAGATCCTTTGGCTTCACATCCCATGCTCTTTCTGCCCTGCCACAGTAGCTGCAGGACATTGATCTGAGCCCCATCTACAGTCACCCATCAGAGCTTGGCTCCCGTTCCCAGGCTGTCCTGCCTTTGCTGAGCAAGCAGGCCCAGGACACAGCAGATGTCTGGGAAATGGTCCGACTTCCTCCATCTGGGTGGGAGGTTGTTTTTCTTTTAAGTAAAAGTCAGGGTTGGGGTGGGCTTTCGAAGACACTTGGGGTGGTGGGTGTAGCAAGGAGGGAGGATGGAACTGGCCCAGCAAGCCTCCTGCTGACTGAGGAGCTGAGCAGCCCTGAGGAGCCAGCATAGAGGGGAAGAGCCATCTGGGCCCCCTCAGACCTAGCAGTGTGGGATCTGAGAGTGTGGATGTCAGGCGACTTTGGGTATGGATGGAGGAGCACTGGCCTGGGGGATCTAGGGGCCAAGTGCTGGTGGGGCCACTGACTTGCTCGGTAACCTCCCCCTCTGGGTCTCTATTTCCTCATCTGTCAAATTTGAGGTTTGGACTAGATGATCTCTAAGTCTTCTCCCAGTTCTGACTTCCCTGTTTAGGGCTCCTCCCAGCCCTGACATCCCCTGTTCTAAGCTCCCTCCCAGCTCTGACATTCCCTGTTCTAAGGCTCCTTCAGCTCTGCCATCTTCTGTTTTAAGCTTCCTCCCAGCCCTGACATTCCCTATTCTAGGGCCGCTCCCAGCTCTGCCATCCCAAGTTCTAAGCTCCCTCCCAGCCCTGCCATCCTCTGTTCTAATCTCCCAACTCTGACATTCCCTGTTTTAGGGCCCCTTCAGCCCTGACATCCTCTGCTGAGGCGTGGCCCCCACTTGAGGTCTCTCCACAGACCCAGGATGCCTATTGATTGGTGCTCACAGGAGGCAGCTTCAGTGGAGAGGATGGAAGAGCTCAGTTCTGGCCTCTGACCCATCCCGTCCCTGTGACCCTGGGCTGATTAAGTCACTAGTCAGCATTCCAGATTCCTCTCCAAGATTGTTTCAGAGAAGATGCCATTGGTAGAGGGAGCTCCCTGCCTCCCAGGCCCCATCTCCTTATGTCTACAAGAAGTTAACACCAAGCATTTATTAAGCACCTCCTAGATGCCAAGCCCATTGGCATTGTGAGGTTTGCAAAGTCCTTGGCATCCATTGTATCTCTGGAGATAATCAATCACCCAAGGTGTGTATGCTGCAAGTATCATCCTCCCCATTTGAGAGAAGAGTAAAATGAGGCTGGCAGAGGGGAATCATCTTGCTCTGGTCACACAGCTAGTGCCTGTCAGGGCTAAGATTCCACCCAAGTCTTTCCTGACCGTCTGTCCAGCCCTCCTCCCTTGAGGCCAGGCTGCCTCAGTGTTCTGTTGCACAGCTCTGGTTTGGACTTGGTGACCTCTGAGGGCCCTTCCCCTTCTGACATTTTGTGAGTAGGCTGGGTGCCTCTTGAGGAAGGCCTTGAAGGTTGTTTTCAGGCTCTGCCCTGGCAACATATCCCCGCTTTTAAGGATGACCTTTCTCCCTAGTCCCTTTTCCCCTTCCTGCCCTCTTCCTTTTCTCTTTTCTCTTTTCTCTCCTTCTCTGCCTTCCTATCACCTCCCTCTTCTCTTCCCCCTCCTCTGCTCTCTCTTCTCTTCCTTCTCCTTTCCCCTACATCTCTCTGTTTCCTTTCCTCCTCCTTCCTCCTCTCCCTGCTCTAGAAGGGCTGAGGGTCAGGGCTTGAGTCAGAACCAGTGCTGTCATGGCAATGGAGCTGGCCACTCACTTCCCCGGAGAGTGAAAGCCTCAGGGCCCCATGACCTCTCCACCAAACATGTCACCCATTCTCAGGCCCCTGTCACAGTCTGCAGGAGTGCAGAGGGCTTAACTCCCATGGAGGGGAGGAGGGTGGGGAATGTCCCTGGATGCTCCCAGCCCAGATCCTGGGCAGATCTCAGGTTTGCAGAGGTTGCCTGGAAGGTGGCCTTACTTCCTGCCAAGTGAGGAAGCATTGCTCCCAAGATGGGAGATACTTGGCCTTGGAGAAGTTGATGAATAGGGAGGGTTCCATCTACCCAGAGCCTGGCCCTGGGCCCCAGGTCAGATCATAGAATTCAGAGCTTCCTCTAGTCTCATCTTCACATTTTACAAGGGAGGAAACTGAGTCTCAGAGAGGAGAAGTGACTTGTGTACCGACACAAGTAGAATCAGGATTCAGGCCCACTTCTCCTGATTTCAAATCTATAGCTCTTTGGCCTACCTTTCCTGCTTGGGTATGTAAGCCTGCCACGACTCTTTCTCCTGGTTCTAGCATTAGACATACTAGTATAAGGGTCACCTAAAATGGGAGGTGCCAGGATCAGCCTTGTCTTACCTTGGAGACAAAATCTATAGCTGACTATGGCAAAGGGTTTTACATCGGCTAAGAAGTGATGGCGAGAGGAGCGAAATACAGGGAGGCAAGGTGGAAGAGTAGATGAACAGGAATAGAATGTGGGGGATGGGGAGGGAGGGGGTGAAGGATCGACCAGAAGTCATGCTGCTCAGCGAGTCCAGGACTTGTGATGTCTTTTGTAGCGTTCTCTAGAACCATTATTTAACTTTCAGTGGGTAACTGCGGTCGGGCCGCTTCCCCTCTCGGGGACTCAGTTTATCCTTTGTAAAACGAATGGGTTGGACAAGATGGTCCTGAAGGTCCCTTCCAGCTTGGACATTCCATGGTTTTTTCTTTTTAATTCAATTTTATTTTATTTTCAGATCCTCATTCTCTCCCACCCACTCCCCACCTCACCTCCCACTCCCAACGTTGAGAAAGCAAGAAAAACAAAACCTCTTTTTCAAACACACATAGTCAAGTAAAACAAATAAATTCCTAGATTGGCTATGTTGGGGAAAAGTGCCTTACCCTTCGCTTTGCATTCATCACTTTTCTATCAGGAGGTGGGTAGCCTGTTTCATCATGAGTTTCCTGGAATTATTTTTGCTTGTATATTCCATGTTCTAAGGTCTCCCCCCACCCACTTTTGATATTCCATGTTCTAATGTCCCCACCCCAGTTTGGATATTCCATATTCTAAGTTCCCTCCCAGTTCTGATATTCAGTGTATTAAGGTCCTTCCCAGCTCAAACATTCTCTGTTTTTTTTTTTTAATTAAAGATTTTTTCAATTATCATTGTATTTATTTTTCTCTCTTCTGCCTCTCTCCTTCTCCCTGGGTGGGGGGAGGGAAGAAAAATTAAGCCCTTGTAATAAATATATCTAGTTGAGCCAAAAAAATTCCTCATTGCCCGGCTCCCTGAGTGTGCAACTCCTCCTGCCCCCCCCCCCCCCCCCCCCCGAGTCTGCAACATCTCTGTCAGGAAGTGGGCAGCAGCTGCGTCGGCATCGTGACCACCCAATAAGCTGCCTTTTGGTTGAGTCTGCCCATCACCCATTTGTGAGGCTGATTTTCTGAATCCAGCTTCAAGGCATTCTTTATTCCTATTAGATTTCACCTGGTTAGATGTGGCCCAAAGTTTGGGATTGTTTGGCTCCTTACTCTTTTATCCAGTCTGATCTGTGACTCTCTTAGCTCCGTGCCCCCAGTGAGGGGCAATCCAGCACAATGGACAGATAGCTGCCTCAGCATTAGTAAGACCTACCTTCAAGTCCTGTCTCTGATACCTAGGGGTTGTGTGACCTCAGGCAAGTAATTTCAACTCTCAGTGCCCCCAGGCCATTCCCCAAGACTCTAAATCAAAGAGAAGGGGCCAACCTGCAACATGGAGAGATTTTCCTTACTGGGAGTTCCCTTTCTATATCAATGAAATCAGTGGTCCTGACAAAGCAAGATGCTGCTTATTATGCCTTTATCCAAGTCAATCAATCAGTTAACATTTATTAAGCCCCTACTCTGTGTCAGGCACTGTGCTAAGTGCTGAGGATACAGACAGAGGCAAAAGACAGTCCCTTCCCTCAAGGAGTTTACAATCTAATGGGAGAGACACCGTACAAACAAATATCTACAAAGTAAGCAGGATAAATAGGAAGTAATTAACAGAAAACAGAATTAAGAGGGATTGGGAAAGGCTTTCAGTAAAAGAAGGGATTTGAGTTGAGACTTGAAGGAAGCCAGGGAGGTCAGTAGGCAGAGCAGAGGAAGGAGAGTGTTTCAGGCATGGAGGACAGCCAGAGAAAATGCCCTGAGCTGAGAGATGGAGTGTCTTGTTTGTGAACCTGCGTGGGAGTGAAGGTGTCGGTTTCGGGGAGTGATCTAAGGCTGAGGCTATGTGATATGATAAGGGGATTAGGGATTCCGGGGAGAACAGTGTACAGCTGGAGTCACTGATTATAGTCACTGGTAAAAATGGTGAACCTCGAAAGGGTGAGCAAGATGCCCGCATTGCTTCTTTGGGGACATCCTTCCACATTGACATCGAGCCCTTCATGACTGATTACTCTTTGGTCCTGACCATTCAAACAGCTTGGAATCCACCCTCCTGACCGTACTGTTATCTGGCCCACATCTTTTATTTTGTTCACAAGAATAGCACGAGGGACTTTATCAAATGCTTTGCTTAAACCTTGGTAGATAAAATCTACAACATTCCCTGATTTATCTGTTTAGTGACCCTTCCCAAAGAAATGAGATGAGTCAGGTCTGACCTGCTCTTTCTGAAGCACCGCTGGGTCTTTGTGTCACTCCCTTGTCACTCCCTTCCTCAGTGTTCACTGACTACTCTTTTAGGGACACGTCCTAGAATTCTGCCTGGAATCCAGCTTGTTGGCAGATTTCAATCTCTTTCATTTGGTGAAAATCAGGACATTCACCCTTCCATGGTCCTGTAGGAATTCTCCTCATCCGTCCCTTCCCCCGCCCCCCCCATGATCTTTCCAAGATCGCTGACTGGCTAAACACTTACACCTCTCGAGGTCTGAGGATGGAGCTCAGAGAGACCAGGTGACTTGTATTCATCAAGGGCTTCTGAGCGTGCTGTTCCATTTTCTTACTCATCTTGGATTTCAACTCCCATTGGCCTTTTTTGTTCTGCTTTTCCAGCTCAGAGAGGATTCAACTTGGCCGAGAAAACCAAAGCAAAAGGAGAGTGGTCATGGGGGGAGTAGAGTGTGTGGTCAGGCAGCAGTTAGGTTAGGAAGAAGTAGGATTAAGTTGGGAGAGAGGAAATGAGAGATCATTCTTCTTCAGCTGTCCTCTCTCAAAGGGGTCTGGGGGTGGTGCCTCATGGAGGAAAGCTAGATAGAGGAGCTCAGCCTGGCGATGGTTGAATCAATCAATAAACAAACATTTATTAAGTGCCTGTATGTGCCAAAGCCCTAGCAAGGTAGGGTCAGCTGGGGTCCAACTAGCAAGCCAACAGCTAGGTGCTTGGGAGTTTCGAACTCACAGCTCTGATCTCCCATGCCTGGAGGTCCTTCTGGTCTCCCAAATGCACTGAGGCTGCCCCTCTGAAGGTCCTTCAGATGCGGGCAATTTAGATCCCGTATAGTTCAGTGGTAGACAGTGACAGGTTGAAAGTACAATTAGCACACATGCTCCTGGGCCCCTATTGCATTTGAATTCTGCCTGCTCTTGAGGCCTTCCCAACTATCTGCTACTGATAATGCATTTTAATTTCCATCTCTGTGTTTGCATTTCATAGGGACATATCACTTTAGATCTCACATGGAATTGGGGACATTTAGCCTGGAGAAGATACAACTCAGTGGGGATTGTGGAAGGGCTGTCTTATCATGGAAGAAAGAATAGCTTTGTTCTTGGCTCCAAAGGGAAGAGGCAGGAGCAGTCAGAGGGAGTTGCAAATCAGTCAGCAATATCTACGAAGCACCTACTATGTACCAGACATTCTGCTGGTTGTTGCTTATTGTTGTTTGTCCTTTGTTCTGGAAGAGACCATGACATTGGGGAGGTGATGCGGTGACACGCAAGTGAATTGGATTTAAGTGAGGGCTGTGCAAAGTCACGCTGGAAATACAAAGAGGAGGAGCTTCCATTCTAGCGGGAGAGCCAACTGGTGCCATATAGGCATATGAAAGGTCTAATACAAATACAAAATCTATGCAAATACAAGGTCGATTACCTGCTGTGGCTCCTCTCTATCCACCGCTTCGGCAGAGAGTAGGTTAGGCTTGACGGGAAGAATTTCCTAAAAACTTCCTAACCAACCAAAAGACAAATGCATCGCTTCAGGAGACAGTGAGTTCTCCATCACTGGGGGTCTTCAAGCAAAGATTGGATGAGCCCCTGCCGTGTAGGCTGTCGAGGGGATTCTCAGTCAGGCAGGGGTGGCGTGGGGTGAGATGTCGGCTTCTGAAGGCCCTTCCAGCTGACACCTGGAGTCTCTGAGTCCAGAGGTGGGGTCGGCTGCTCTGATCCCTTCCTGAAGGACGTGGAAAGGAAGTAGGGCTGTGAAGAATAGGGGGGGTGCAGAGCATGATATGACTGGTTGTCGTGTCCATATGCCCAGCTCCACACAGGGCTCGTTCAGGGCCACAGCCTGCACGCCACAATCTGTCCCTTGCTGACTTCTCCACCCACATGCCCCGTTCTTCCTCTTCCTGCACTCTCTGATCCAGCTGGCCTCCTCAGCCCTTCATTGAACTCACTGGGCAGTCTCTTGCCTCTGAGCACTTGCATGGAATGGGTACCATGCCCAGAGCACATGACTTCCCCATCTCTAGCTTTCAGCATCTTTATGTCCCTTCAAGGCTCAGCATTTCCCTGAAGCCTTTCTCCATCCTCCAGCTGAAAGGCCTCTCTCCAACCAGCCTGAGACTTCCCTCCCTGCTTTGCCAGGACTGGTCCCTTTGCCTTCATCTTGTATCTTAGCATCATGAGATTAAAGATTTAGAGCTGGAAACGACCTCAGCGCCCATCTGGTCCAACCCCCACATTTTAGAGGGGACGAACCAATGCCTAGAGAGGGCAACTAGCAAGATCCTGTCTACTTGCCTGCATTTGTATTTCCAGTGTTTAACACAGTGCCTGGCACCATGTAAATGTGTTATCTGTCTATCGGTATCTCTCTGTTATCTCTATCATGCATCATCCATCTACCTACCCATCGTTTATCCATCTATCAATCACCTGCCTAGCATCCATGTATCCATTCATCATCCTTCCATCTATCATCTGTCTGTCCATTCATTTATCATCAGTCACCTGTCTGTCATCCATCCATTGATCTATCATTCATCCATCTACTTCATCCAATCATCTGTTATCTCCATCTATCATCTATCCATCCATCTACCTATCAATCTGTTATTCATCTATCTATCCATCTATCAGTCACCCATCTGTTTACCCATCTAACCATCTGTCAGTCACTTATATCTCCATATATTCATCTATCAATCATCTATCTATCTATCTATCTACCTACCTACCTATCTCTCTATAGTTAGAAGACACCTCAGAGGTCACTTAGTTCAACCTTTTCACAGAGGAGGAAAGTCTGGCCCAAGCAGGTTGAGTGACTTGTCTAAGACCATAAGGGTAGTAAGTGACAGTAGCAGGATTTGAACCTGGGTTCTCTGACTCCAAAGCTGGTGTCCTTGCCACTTCTTGTCCGCTGCTTCTCTGCCTTGGCAATTTCTGCATGTGCTATATCCTTTCTTTTATATCATGAGATCCCACTGGGTCCCATCTGTCTTTGTAATATGGAACCCATGCCCTGGGCAGACCTTGATTTGAAGGACACATGCTTGTGTTGGCCAGTGAATAGAGTAGCCTTTCTATACCACAGTCAGTGGTTTTCAGAAGTTTCTGTGGATGAAAAATCCATCTTTCAAATCCAGCCAAACACCAAGCCTCTTAAAACTTGGTTGGGCTGGGCCTCCAAGGTCAGATGCAAAATCCATCCTTAAGAGAAAGCCTTTCTAGATCGGTGGGACTGGCTAGAACTTTTTCACCACTGTGTAGCTTCAGGAGAACTTTGGCAAAGGGTTGTACACAGTTGGTATTTAACAAATGTATGCTGATTGGAACTGAGAGTCCCATCGAGGGATCCGTCAGACATAGTCCCTTCCCAGCCATCTAGATATGTGCAAAAGACAAACTAGATGATGCTTTACTCCACAAAACTATTTCCAAATAGGATTTCTCTCTGATAGAACATAAGCTCCTTGAGGGCAAGGATGGATTCACTTTTTTTCTTCATCCCCACCTCCTCACACTTAATGTATGCTTGGTGATTGACTGTGGATGGAGCATATATAAAGTAGGATTTGGATGAGAGCTGTTCATTGCTGTTGCTATAAATCGAGGCTCACTGGATGGAGTCAACCTCTGATCCTGCCCCGGTGTCAGCCTCATCACTTCCACCACAGACCTTCCAAATAGCTGCCAAATCCTTCCACTTCTACCCTCCGCAACATTGTTGGCATCTGACCCTTTGTCTCTACTCTACTGAGACGCCATCTTAGTTCAGGCCCTGCCACCTTCTGATCAATCTCCTAGCCTCGAGACTGTCCCCACTCCAATCCAGCCTCCTGATGCCTCCGGGATCAGCTACAAATGGCTCTGCTTAGCATTTCAAGCCTGGCAGGCCAGCTGGAGCCCATCTTTCCAGGGCCAATTATGCTTTACTCCCCCTCACCAACTCTCTTCTCCAGATAAACTGACCCTACTTGCTGTTCCTCAGAAACAGCTTTCCATTTCTTAAGGTCCTTGAGGAACTTTTTCCTTTTTTTTTTTTTTTTTGCCCTTCTGTCTCCCACTGCTGAGCCCATGCTGGCCACACAGGTGCTCAATAGATGTTTGTTAGATCGGATTGGATTGGTTATGACTTTCCTAGGGAGGATCCCTTCCTCAGCCTGCTCCCCTCCCTCCTCTCTTTTCATCTTCCCTCCCTCCCTCCTTCTCTTCCCCCTCTCCCTGTCTCTTCTCTTTGCCTCTCTCTTCTGTCCTCTTCTCTCTGCCTCTTTTTCTCCCTCCTCTCTCTTTCTCTCTCTTCCTCCTTCTCCTTTTCCTTCTTCTCTCCTCCCCCCTCCCCATCTCTCCTCCCTTCCCTCCTCCTCCCACCTAGGGCAGTCTCCTGCTCTCCTGGGTAGACAAACTCTTACATTTGTTTCCTTTCGAGAGAAATCGATAAGTCGTTTTAATCAGCCCCAAAGTGTTTTTCTTTTCTCTGTCCCTGGCTTTCCCTGAGATGCCTTTTCCTCCTCACACACCACTCTGCCTTCTTTCAGCCCCTGGCCGGGTTCTTAATTCAATTGAACTCAACAGATCCCTATTAAGCGCCACTACCCAACAAGGAAAGAGGGCTTGCTTCGAACCCCCAGGGAACTTACCTTCTCCAGTCTCCCATCATCCTTCTGTCCTTGCCACTCAGAGCCAAGAGGCACAATGTCGTTTCTTGTGGCCAGTCAGTCAACAAGCAGTTATTATGCACTTACTGTGTGCCGGGGATGGCTCGGCCCACTCCAACGGGCTCGGGGGCAAGGAAAGGGGAGGAAGAAGTGAATCGGATCCGATCCCAGCTCTGATTGGCTGAGCTCGGCTTCTAGTCCTGGCTCACTGTCCTGATGGCCTCTCTGTGCCTCAGTTTCCTTATCAGCAAACTGAGGGGAATACGATAGAGCAGTGGTGTCAAACTCGAAGAAAAACTGGGGGCCACTAAGAGGTACCTAAGTTCCTTAACATTATCTATGTTTTTATTTATTCTGTTAAATATTCCCCAGCGCCATCTTCATCTGGTTCAGGGCACTGGGGAGTGTTGGGGCCGAACGCTGGAATGCGCAGGCTGCTAAAGGATCCCATTTCCACCACCTGCTCCCCTCCCCCAACTCCACCCGCACATGGGGTGACGCTGTCCTGACCGCCAGCGCCAGCGCCAGGAGCGTACTTAGGCAATGGAAGGGATGAGAAGGGCATTGTTCTGCCAGGGAACAAAGGGGCTGAGCCTGGCTTTCTTTTTCTCCAGGCGCACCAGGGAGAAGGCAGGAGGCTGGAGGGGGCCACTCCCCCCCAGCGCCCTCTTCCCATCTCTACAGGATGTAATTAAGCCCAGAATAGAGCATGGTGCGGTGGGTGGAGGGGGGCGGAGAGAGGAGACAGGTGGGGGAGGAAGCATGGGAAAGCAGTCCAGCTCAACTCCGGGAGCCTTTATTAAATGCCTACTAGGTGCCAGGTACTGTGCTGGGCACTGGACATTCAGAGACAAAAAACTTATAGTCCCTGCCCTCAGAGAGCTTATGTTCTATGGAGGGGTGTGATTTATGACAGGGGCACCGATAAGTGTGATGCAGGATGACCAGTGATGGGCAGAAGAGGTTGGAGACAGGGTGCTGAGATCTCGTTTTCAGCTGGGGTGTGTGTGTGGAGTAAGAGAAGACTTCCTCGAGGGGGTGGCACCCAGGACAGGCTTCCAAAGACAGAAAGGACTGAGATGGGGGTGTAGGGAGAACATTTCCAGAATGGCAGGGAGTCAAGAGTTAGCCTCTAAGAATCTAAGATCCAAGCCTCTAAGATCTAAGAATAGGGAGTCTGGCCAATCTGGCTGGCATGGGCTTGTGTCAGTGGGTCAGTCAATCATTGCAGGAGGGCAAGGGGAAAGGAGCCTGCTATGTGCCAGGCACTGTGCTAATTAACTTTACAACAACCCTTTGAGGTAGGTGCTGTTATTACCCCCATTTTACAGTTGAAGAAACTGAGGCAAACAGATAAAAGTGATGTGCCCAGGGTGACACAGCTAGTAAGTGTCTGAGGTGGGATTTAAACTCAGCTTTTCCTGATTCCAGACCCAGGGCTCTATCCACTGTGACTTCTAGCTGCTACAAGCATTTATTGAGAATCTACTGTTTGCCAGGCACCACACTAGCTGGTGAGGACTTAAAGAAAGAAGTGAGAAGTCCTAGGATCCTACATTTAGGTCTAGAGGAGATCTTGGAGCTCATCAAGTCCAACTCCCTCACTTTACAGATAAGGAAACTGAGGCACAGATAGGTTAAGTGACTTGTCCAGGGTCACACATATATCTGAAGTAACTGAAGCAGGATTTGAACCCAGTACTGACTCCGAGACCTGTGCCTCATCCGTTTAGCCATACAGCCTCCAAAGTGGGAGAGATATGTATCTATGTAGCATGGGCACAAGGTAAGTTTTTAGAGAAAGTGCTAGCATTTGATGGGGAGGGGAATCGAAAAAGGGAATAATCTGAAATAAGATTGGAATGAGACCACGAATATGGTGCCAGAGGTGACCTTGGAGGTCATCCCTCCCTCCTTCCCCTTTCTTTTATGGAGAAGTTGTTAAGTGACTTGCCCAAGGCCACTCGGGTAGTAAGCATCTAAGACAAGATTTGAACCCATACTCTCAGACTCAAGGGACAGTATTTTTTCTCCTATACCTCAGAGGAACCTGGAGATTGTAAAGGACCTAAAATGCCAGGCAAAGAATTACTAAAGGCCTAAGTATTTCTTCGTTTTGGTTCTTAATAATATATTTTTATTGTTAGTTTCCTTTTTTTTCTTCCTCTTTTCCTTTTCGCCCTTCACAGAGCTATGTTTTATAAGAGGATTTTTTAGAGAAGAGGGAAAAAAAAAGCAGCAAATGATCAAAATATTGAAAAAAAAAATCTGATGTTATCTGTAGTGTTCACACCTGCGGGTCTTCCCTTCAGTCTCTCCCTTCTCAAATGCTTCCATCTACATGTACAAAAAAGGCCAAGATTAAGTTTCCCATCCATCCATATCTATTTCTTCAACCAGCTCCCTTTTTTTCATCCTTCCTAGAATAACGTGTGTGTATGTGTGTATGTGCGTGCGTGTGTGTGTGTGTGTGTGTGTGTGTGTGTGTGTGTGTGTGTGTGTGTATGCCTAAGTATTTTTTAAGCATCGACGACTTGCCAGGCACTGTGCTGGGCACTGGGGAGAAAGGCAAAACCAGTTCCTGCCTTCAAGAAACTTACAGTCTAACGGGGACCACAGTGAGCAAACAATGATGTCCACACCAGATCTATACAAGGTAAATTGGAGGTGATTTCAGAAGGAAGGGATTAGCATTGAGGGGGCCTGGAAGGCGGTCAGATCTGTGTCTTAGGAAGATCTCTTTGGCAAGTTAGAGAGCAGACTTTAGTGAGATATGAGGAAAATTCCCAAACAATGAGAGCTGCCTAAGGTGGAAAGGGTGGCCTAGTGGAGCGTTCCTCGTTACTGAAGGTCTTCCAATGGGAGGCGATGCTGCCAGTGAGATTGCTGCTCAAGTCGGGGTCACAGTGTATGACCTCTGAGGTGCCGCCTAGCGCTGAGATCCTGTGATGGGAGAGGCCTGGTCCCTGCCTTCCAGAGCCCACGGTTTGGGTTTCTTGGTTCCCAGTTTCTCTTCTTTCATTCTGGCCTTCTTCTCTATCGTCCGGTCCCTGGCCCTCTCCTCCTGCCTCCCCCACTCCCCCCAGGAGCTCTCCCCTTCCTTTGGCAGCAGGCAGAGGAAGGCTGGAAGGTTCTCTTCAGTCCCTTGGGGAGAGTGGAGGGAATCCAGATGAATTGTCTACAAGGAGGTCAGGATGTCACCGAGCTGGGGGTGCAGCTGATTGTGGGCGTACACGTGTGAGCACGCGTGTGCGCATCATGGGGGAGGTGTGAACAGGACTGGTCCAAATTTAGAGGGTGGACAAGAGGCTCCCTGAGGTCCTCTCCGTCTCTGCCACAGAGGCTGGGATTCTGGGAAGCGGAGTGCAAGGCCATGGTGGACCTGGGTATGGGGAACCCCAATCCATCCACCCATCAGCCAGCCAGCAGTTATTAAGCACCATTTATTAAGCCAGGCATTGGGCTCGGCACTCAGGGGACAATGAAACGGCAAGCATTTACTAAGTGCCTTTACTAAGTGCCGCTGTGCTAAGCACTTAGAGATACAAAAAGGCAGGAGACAACCCCTGCCCTCAAGGAGCTTACAATCTAACCAGGAGACAACAACCGAATATATGGAATAAATGGGACATAATCAGCCGAGGGCAGATGTGAAGGCCTGCGCGACTGTGTGATGCACTCTTGTGATCTGGCTCTGGGTCAGCCAACTGGACTTGGAGATGAGGACGTCACTAGAAGTCAAAGACACATCTCCAAAAAAGCGCTGGGTTCAAATCCTGCTCCTGACATGTACTGGCTGTGCGATCCTGGACTGTACCATGTCAGGGCTAGAGCCAGAGGCCTGGGCTCCACCTGAGGGTTTCCTGAGCCTTTGCCAGGCCCTGTTTCTAGGAGGCTATCCCACCCTCCCTGCTGCAAACACCCTCGTCCCAGGGACCCTGGGCCTGGTGTGTTCCTTTGAGCTGGCAGCCTCTGTCCCTTCCCTTCCTCCTCTGCCGTGCCTGCTGTCTCTGCTGGGCACTGAAGCCTTGCGGGCATCTGGGAAGGATGGCTGGGCTAAATCCACTCTGTTCTCTAAGGACGGGGATGCCCAGGAGCAGGCCAGGCTGTCACATAAAGAGCCCTGGCCTTTCCCGGGGCGGGGGTTGGTGTTCTTCCTCTCTGATCAGAGGCTGCAGGGTGTAGTCGAGAGAACCCCGAGGAGTCATTAGGTGGGCCCTGGCACCAGCATTATCCGCATGGCCTTTTGCCCGGTTCCTCAACTTCCCAGGGCTTGGCTTGGCCTTGGGCAGTCCACTTTAGCTTCCTAATGCATAAAATGGGAATATCATCCCTGGGGACTTCCCAGGGCTCAAATGAGATCGTGGAGAGGAAGGTCTGGGCTTGGGGCCCAGGCCTGCTGTCCTACAAAAACCCCATCCCCCATTCAACCACCATTCCATCTCTCTCTTCCCATTCACAGAGAGCCCAGATTGTCCTGAGTCTGAGAAGGGGACTCCATCCTCTGGGCTATGCTGCCTCTGTGGACAGACACACAGACAGACAGACAGACAGCTGGGTGGATAGATGGATGGATAGATAGATATGTATAGATATGTCTGTATACACATAGGTATTTTCTTATCCCACTTCTGGCACATCCTGGCTGTGTGACCTTGGGCAAGTCTGTTAACCTCTCAGTACTACAGGGAGCCCTCCAAGGCTATAAATTGAAGAGATGGCAGCAACCTGTTTTGGTGGGGAGAATTTCTTCATCTGGGCTTTCCCAGTATTGATGAAATCACAGGCCCACTTGTTCAGTTGTGTCAGACTTTCCATTACCCCATCTGGGGCTTTCCTGGCAAAGAGGAGCGGTTTGCCTTTTCCTCCTCCAGCTCATTTTATAAATGAGGAAACTGAGGCAAGCAGGGCTAAGTGACTTGCCCAGGGTCACACAGCTAGTAAGTGTCTAAGGCTGGATTTAAACTCATATCTTCCTGACTCCAGGCCCAGTAACCCCTTACACCCTTTATGTTTCCTAATATACACCCCAGTTATAATCTGACTCATAACCCATGGTGTGCCAGTGTACCCCCTCATTCATCTATTCCCCCATGAATGTTCCCGTGGAGATCCTCATATGTATGTGCCATACAGCCGCCCCCTTCCGTGCCCCTGTAACCTTGTATACGCACTGTACCTGCTCCAGGATCCGTGGCCAGATAGACCCCATATTTACCCCTACACGTCACACGCACCCCACTGTACGCCTTCATGGGTGCTGGCAGACGCGCCCCATGTGTGCTCCCACATAGACTCACATGAACCTTCTCCCTCTCCCCATGTAGAAAGAACCACCCCATTTAAAGGCCCAAACATGCTCAGTGAGATCTATTTCTGTCCCCTCATCTATCACGGTATCAGTTTCTGTGGCCGCGTCTAAGGCTGTACTTATTTCTGTATCAACGTCTCTCCCTATCTCGGTGTCAGCTTGGATTTCTGTATCTAAATCTATTTCTGTGCTTACGTTGTTAGCTCCCAAACCCTTTATAACATAAACACTACGCACACGTGTGCACACACACACACACACACGCATACACACACGTGTATGTGTATAGAACAAAGCCTCTGTGCTTAGCGCAGTGCCTGGCACATAGTAGGAGCTTAATATGGCTCGCTGATTCACACACACATCCCCTGACAGTCATCGGTGTCTCCCCCACTCCCCTTCCCCATTACTTTCGACTGATTTCTGTGTTTACATGTTGTACCATTCCTCCTCCACCCCCCAAATGCCAGCTCCTTAGGGGCAGACATTGTTTATCACTTTATTTTTGCATCCTCAGTGGTAAGCACATAGTAGGTACTCAAAACCTTGAATTCAATGGGATCCAGCCCAAGTCCCTCATTTTCCATATGGGGAAAGTGAGGCCCAGAGATAACTCGCCTAAAGTTTCATGGGCAGTATGGATCAGGGTCAGGATTTGAACTCAGGTTTTCAGACTCTGAATTTCTTTACATTTGGTGATGAAATGGAAAGAACGCTGGCTCTGGAGCCAGAGGACCTGGATTCTGATCTTGCTTCTGAGGCTTTCTCTATGAACTTGGGGAGTTTCTTCCTCTCCCTGGGCCTCAGTTTCCAGACCTGTAAGAGAAGGAATTTAGCCTCTTCCAGGGCTAGAGCTACAATGGTCATATTTCCCCTCCTTCATTCACTGTTATTCCCATTTCACAGATGAGGAAACTGAGCCTTATCAAGATGAAGTGACTTGGCCAGGGTCCCTTACTCAGCAAGACTGAGAGCCACAGTTCAGACTCAGGGCTCCCCCTTGATGTATGTAATATGTTATAATTATATACATCAAGGAATTGATTATATGTTATAGATTATAGGTTATATATAGATTATATGTCTATGAATTATGTCCTTGTGACCCTCCTCAGCCAGATTACACTTTGCCTTTTAAATCCATAAATTCCCCACCGCCCACCTCCCTGCCAGGCCTTGTCTGCAAGCCCCAGATTTGACAAACTCAGAAGGGAGGGGTCCCCCGATCTTACAGCAGGACCCAAGCTACCCCCCTCCCCCTAAGGATCCGAATCCTCTCCCCCAATAACAATAGTAACAGTGACAAGACCCTTCCCCCGTGCTTGGTGACCACTTGGCACTTTCATAGAAACTGATTGAACCCAGTCTTGTCAGTCAAACAGGGGCAGGGATTACACCCATTATCTGAGAGGGGAAGTCCCAGGGAGCCACATGTTAGGACCAGCTAAGGGGCCTTTCAGAGGTCATCCCGTCCAGCCCTCTGCTTCACCCCTGTTCTCTTTCTTCTCAAAAATATGTGTAAGATGAGGCAGCCAGAAATGGTGCCATTTAAATATTCAATTAATAATGACAACAATAAAAACCCACTAATTTTCTCCACCTGTGCAATTGTCCCCAGAGCATTAAACCGAGAGCATTGACGTGTTCCAGGATCATTTCTCTCTGAACTCATTGAACTGAGAAGAGGAAAAACAAGGTAACAATAATGAAGATGCTGAGATTTAAAGGTGAAATCACAGAATGCCAGAGTTGGGAGGGAAGGCAGAGGGAACCAAGCAGATGAGCTCAGGAAATCATTCTGGGAAGGGACAGCTGACTCTTAGTCGAGGGAAAGAGGAAGAGACCAGAGAAGGCTTTATGGAGGAGGTGGTGCCTGAACCAAGCCGTGAAGGAAGTTAAAGGGTGCTGAAAAAGCCCAAGTCCATTCTAGGCCTGTACAAATACATGGAGACGGGATGTGGCAGGTCCAAACTGAGGCACAGAGAGGAACCTATTTTGGCTGGAGGGTAGTATGTGTGAGGGGAAGTAATGTAAAATCGGGCTGGAAAGGGTGATTAGAGTTAAATTATAGGTGGCCTTCAGTGCCAGACTGGGGCCTTTGCATTTTATCCTAGAGGCAGCTGGGAGTCAGTGAAGATGCTTGATCAGGGGGAACGAGTGGTCAGATCCATGTCTTAGGAAGATAATTTGGGCAGCTGGACAGGAGATCCTTTAGGGGACAGATTAGGAAGCTACTGCAACTGACTGTGGAGGCCCTGAACTCTAGGGTGGCAATTAGATAAATGGAGAGAAGGAAGGTGGATGGAGAGGTATAAGGGAAGTTGAATCAAGCAGATTTGGCAGATGATTGGACATGGGGCATGAGGAAAAGGAGGAGTCATAGATAACTCTGTCCTTATGATTCTGGTTAGCTGGAAGAATGGTGGCGTCACCCACAGATGTGTTTGGCTCAAATCAGTCAATCAACATGCATTTATTAATGGGCTAGGCACTGGGCATACTTAACTACAACTGTGTTTTAGACATTATCGGGATTATTTCTGCCTGACACATTGAGCAAAATGCCTGGCACATACTTCCATGGATATCCAGCTTCTTTGATATGTGTAGTTCCTCTAGTAGAGCAGATAGCAGCCCATCCATGCCTTTTCATTTATTTCCTCCCTTAACTCCTTCAGAGGAGGTCTTCTCAACACATTGAAGGCATCGTTCTGAGTGTGGCTCGGGTACCAATGGAGAATGTGGCCTAACTTGAGTTATCTCTCATTCTTGATACATAATCCGCTTTTCTTTTCAAATGTGTCTCTGATGTAAACCTTTAAAAATCCTTAATCTGTTTAATATATTGATAAGTTGATAGATGAGAGGCAGTTTGTGGAGTAAATGAGAGTCCAAATGTGGCCGTTGATGGAGAAAAGAGTGTTCTAGAGATCTCGGTGTATCATTTCTGTCTTCCATTTTTCATCTTCTCCCTGTTTTCCTTCTAACTCTAAAGCATCTCAGAACTCTTAGGATGATCCAGCCTCAACGAGTCTCTTGACAAGCTTTCTGCAAACTCATTATTTCCCCCTCATTTCTTGCTATTTTATGAGGCAATATTACTCATAATGTTGCATCATCCCCTTCCATCAGATTTTAAAAGCAAGATTCTAGTCTAAAATGGCATTGCCCTTGGCCATCATAGCTCTTTCTGGTCTTCTCCTTGTGGAGATAGATTTGTATCAGTTAATAAATTCCTCTTTAGGAAATGGTGGCGGTGTTGCTATCTGCAACCCATTTCTTCTTTTTCAAGAATCAACAATTTGTTTAAGTAGGCCAAGGAAGAGTTTCCTGGATCACACCTCACATCCTCTCATTGCTGTCTTTCCTTCTAATTTGGTATTGATTTTGATTTTTGTTCTAACAAGTCGGGATCTAACTGTATACACATGACTGACTCCCCCAGCGGGAGCCAGTTGCTTCCTGTTAGAATTTTATCGGTTTCATTTCCTGTGATGTCATGAGGTATTTGCTATGAACTGTGCATGTTGACTTTGTTCTTAGGGAAAATATTCATGATATAGAGGCATATGCAGGCAGCTAAGTGGCACAGTAGATAGAGCACTCGGCTTAGAATCAGGAAGACTCATCTTCATGAGTTCAAATCCAGCCTCCAACATTTAATAACTGTGTGACTCCGTTTGCCTCAGTTTCCTCATCTGTAAAATGAGCTGGAGAAGGAAATGGCAAACCACTCCAGTATCTCTGCCAAGAAAACCCCAAATAGGCTCACGAAGAGTTGAAATAACTCAATAGTAACATCGGCATTCTTTGGCCTCTCACGTGTCCTATTCTGGAACCAAGTTTTCTAAGATAGGATGATGTTTCTCACCACCCTCCTCCGTGTTTGCTTGTCAATCAATAAGTCAATCAACAAGCCTTTGTTAAGCATCTCCTGTGTGCTGGGCACTGGGCTAGGGTGCTGGGGACACGTATACAAAGAATGAGATGATCCTGTTCTCACTGAAGTATAAGTTAATTTAATTGGAGAGCCTTTTAAATTTAAATTGCTTTGCCGCTTCATCTTCTGGATCAGATATTGGTATATGAGCTGCAGGCATCTTGCTGGTAATTTTTGTTCGTTTGGCAAGAATCTATCATGAGCATGAGATAAGAGGTGAGAGGTGACCACGTGTTCTTGTTGCCGTTGGGCAGCCCCTAAAGCCAATTCTGCCAGCTCCTGTATCGGGCTCCCCAAGGAGAACCTGGGAACTCGACAGGGAGACTGGCAAGGCCGACGGAAACCGGCTCCTCCAGAAGTCCGCCCCCTTAGAATCATAGGGAGAGCTGGAAGGGATTATAGAGGCCATCGAGTCTAATGCCCTCATTTGATAGATGTGGAAACTGAGGCATAGAATAGTTAAGTGGTTTACTCAGCGAGGGATCTGAATTCGGATCTCCTTGATTCCAGGTCGAGTGCTCTTATGCCACACTTGTTGGTTATTGGGCTGGAGTTCACATTTATGGTGCCAATAAGCAAATTCAAGATGATGGATGGACTCAAACCTGTGATTCTTTGCACCCTCTGTCATTGTTTGGATGCTTTGCCTTGTCACTACAGAAGGAGGACAAAGAGGGCTGAGAGATATTTGATAGTTTTCTTTTTTCTGTGGCTTCTGTAGCCAACCTGCTGCTGTCCATACTTGGGTAGGCTAGCCCTGGAAGGCTGACATAGTTGGGGTGCTGGAGCCACGGTCGACCTTTAATGTTTATTGAGTTGAATTTGTTGAGGGAAATGTTTTGTTAGAGGACGATGCTTTCGGACTTGGGGGTGTTCCACAGGACATCCAGATTAAGATGTCCCTTGGTCAGGAAAGGCAGATTAGAACCCAGAGGTGAGATTGGGATGAGAATTAGAGCCTTGAGAGTCATCTCATTGACTTCACTGGAGGGAATTGATCTTTCTTGATCTTTGGGGATCATTTGTAGAATCTGGGAACCCTGGGCCTGATCAGCCAGGAGCTGGAGAAACCTAAGAGCTTATGGATGGGCACAGGGACAACCTTGGGTTACCTTGGGCTTGGGCATCACGTCAGAGGCCACAAAGAAGGGGGAGAAGCTGACTCTTTAGCTTGCACCTGTCCTGTCCGCCCCGGGTTTCCATTCATAGTCGGTGTTCCCACTGAGAGGCAGTGTGGAATCACGGCTGTCATTCCGGGCCAGGAGGCAGGATGACTTGGGTTTGGTTGCCCCTTGGGCATTTATGAGCTGTGTGGTCCTCGGCAAGTCACTTAATTTTCCTTAACCTCAGCTCATTCGTCCATAAAATAGGGTTGATAATACAAGCTCCTTGTTGATAGGGTTGTTTAGTTTGGTCCATTAAAAAATAAATTTTGGGGCAGCTCGGTGGTGCAGTGGATAGAGCTCTAACTTTGGAGTCAGGAGGACCTGAGTTCAAATCCGCTCTCAGACACTTGACACTTTCTAGCTGTGTGTCCCTGGGCAAATCAGTTAACCCCCATTGCCTCACCAAAAAGCAGAAAATTTTTTTTTACTTATATCTTTTGAATTGATATCGCCTCCTTTTATTTCCCAATGTGTCCTTGATTCTTCCCCTCCCAGAAATCCAGCTATGTAACAGAGAAGCAAAAAGTCATTCCAGCAAAACTAACCAACGTCATGAAAAATTCTGCTGTTGTCTGGTGTTTGACATATCTGTCACTTTTTGCACCTTCTCCTGTCTCCTCTTTAGGGCTGAGCGTGGTTACCACCATTCCATCTCAGTCAGTTTCCGTTGTGTCTTTTTTGGTGTTCTTTCAGTCGACATTTTTGTAGTTACTGGGTATGTTGCTTTCCTGGTTCTACTTCTTTCACTTTGCTATGACCCTTTCTTTTTTTTTCCTTTCTGTTATTATTTTATTGAAGTGTGTACTATGTGAAGTGTTAATGAGAGCAGAGGAGAGTAACTGAGATTAGTCTCTTGTTAATTTCCAAAATTTGTCATAGACTGTTTTCTTTTTTTAAAATTAATTTATTTTGAATTATCAACAGTCACTTCCATAAGCTTTTGAGTTTTAAATTTTTCTCCCCCTCCCTCCCCAAGACAGCACGCAATCTGATATAAGCTATACATATACATTCCTATTAAACATATTTTCACATTAGTCACGTTATAAGGAAGAATTAGAACCAATAGGAGGAAGCACCAGAAGGAGGAAACAAACCACAACAGAAGAAAAAAAATAACCAATAGTGTGCTTCGATCTGCATTTAAACTCCATAGTTCTTTCTTTGGATGTGGATAGCATTTTCCGTCATGAGGTCTTTGGAGATATCTTAGATCCTTGTATCGCTGAGAAGGCCTAAGTCTACCAGTATTAGTCATCGCACAGCGTGGCTGTTACTGTATACAACGTTCTCTTGGTTCTGCTCACTTCACTCAGCATCAGTTCATTCAAGTCTTTCCAGGTTTTTTTCTGAAGTCAGCCTGTTCATCATTTCTTATAGCACAATAGTATTCCATTACATTCATATTCCACAACTTGTTCAGCCTTTCTCCAGTTGATGGCCATCCCCTCAATTTCCAGTTCTTTGCCACCACAAAAAGAGCTGCTATAAATATTTTTGTACATGTGGGTCCTTTTCCCATTTGTATGATCTCTCTGGGATACAGCCCTAGAAGTGCTATTGCTGGGTCAAAGGGTATGCACATTTTTATAGCCCTTTGGGCATAGTGCCATGACCCTTTCTTAGTGGACATGCTAGGTCTTGGGGATCCCTGCTTTACTTTCCAAATGCTCACAAACCACACCTTTAATTAGTTAGAAGCTTTAGAATTTTGCCAAGCTCGTTGGCCAATTGCTTGAAACATTCATTTCCTTCCCTTCTTTGAAATTCTGAATGATGTTTGTACCCCTCTGATCCAGCGTCAACTCAGAATTCCCCCAGACCTCTCCAAGATCTTCGTTCCTTCAGTGCCCTGGGATAGAGTTCACCTGGAGCCTGGGCACTTGAGCTCCCAGAGGGCAGCCAGAGGCCCTCCTGCCTTCTCTCTACTCACCTTTATTTTCAGGTCCTTGTGAACCATTTTATCCTTCTCAGGATGAAGCTTCTTCTCCTTGGCAGAGGAATCCCACCATTCTGCTGTGTCACCACTGTCCCTAACCACTGACCCATCTTCTCTGGCAGTTGCTCTGTTCCTCCTTTTCCCTGCCTTTTCCCATGGTCCTTAGCATTCCTGGCCAGTCCTCACTCTTCTCCTTGCGGAATCCATGGACTGTTTGGTATTCAGCCTGTGTCTTACTTATCTTTGTACCCTACCTCCTGCCAGCACCTTACACCCAGTTGGTGCTTAATAAATATTTGTTGAATTAATGAACGAGTGTGCTGGAACAATAGGAGACTGGGAATAATTAAGTGCAAACTGTGTCATCCAACCCATAATAATCATTCCCAGCTTCTCTTGGGCATTACGAAGCACTTTCCTCCTCACAACCTGGTGCCACAGAGAATGAATAATCCCTATTTTGGGGGCACCTTGAGGTTTTGAAAGCATTTCCCCCAATGGGCTTGTGAAGTAGGCAGTGCAAGGATGATCACCCCCATTGTACAGGTGGGGAAACTGAGGCTCAGAGGGGGTGAATGACTTGCTCATAGTCAACCAGCTGATCAGAGCTAGGGCTCACACTCAGGTCTGCTCTGACTCTTAAGGCTACTGATTTTTCCATGACTTCACACTTCCCTGGAGGATTCTAGGAATTGAGAGGAGGAGACAACTGATGATGAGAAGTGATGGACTCAAGATGAGGAAGAGACACATATTTATTAGCCTTGGCCAATGCAGGAATTTGTTTTGCTTGAATATGCATATTTATTTTAAGGATTTCATTAAAAAATTTTTGGTGGGGAGGTGTGTGTGTGTGGGGGGGTAGGAATAGAAATGCCTTCCTCAAAAAGAAAGAAAAGAGGATCAGTGAAACTTCTTTTTAAGTTCACAGAAGAGAACAGAAGGAAGGCTCAAAGGAAGGACAGACAGGCAGCACAACTTTGAAAATTAGAAGTTAAATTTATTATATGTGGAAAAAGAAAAGCCAGCTGTACATAGTAGATTTCCAACTTCATAGGCAATCCTCCTTTTTTGTTCTGCCGTGTATTTGGAAATTCCCATGGTTATTTGGTGTATATCAAGTTCAGAGTTAAAAAGTAAAATTTTAAAAAATCAGGAGAAAGGAAGAGACTGGAGTACAGACTCATAGTCACATCAGTAAGCATTTATTAAGCACCTTCAATGTGTCGGGCACTGTGCGAAGTGCTGGGGCTGCATGTAAAAGCAAAAACAGGCCCTGCCCTCAGGGAGCTTACAGTCTAAAGGGGAGACAGCATACAAAAGGAGACAGAAAAGCTGAGGTGGGGGGTGGTGTTGGAGACCAGGGGGCATCTTGTTCCATGGTACTGAAACCAGGCAGGGCAGCACCTATCTATATCTATATCTGTATCTATATCTATATCTATGTCTATATCTATATCTATATATCTCTATATCTCTATATCTGTATCTGTATCTATATCTATGTCTATATCTATATCTATATCTATATCTGTATCTGTATCATCTGTAGTTGTGTCTGTGTCTATGTCTGTGTCTATGTCTGTATCTGTATCTACATATGTATTTGTATCTATCTATTAATTCGAAGGTAATTTCAGAGGGAGAGGGAAGGGAGGTGAGGGACACGGGGGAGTGGGGACCAGGAAAGGCTCCTTGAAGAAAAGGTGAGATTTGAACTGAGCCTTGAGGGAAGCTAAGAGTTGCAGACAAGGAGGAAGAGAATTCCGGGTGTGGCGGATGGCCAATGAAAAGTCCCTAATTCAGGTGATGCAGCATCAGCCAAAGAGCTGTGTGGCATTTCTGTGTCAAGTCCACGGGGGCGGGGGGAGTAAGCTGTAAAAACACCGCAAAGGTAGACAGGGCTTCAAACACCAAACAGAGACTTTATATTGGATCCTGGAGGTCATAGGGAACCACTGGTATTGATTGTATAGGGGAGTGACGTCAGAAGTCAAGGAAGCCTTCACGGAGGAGGTGGCCCTTGAAGCTTGGTTAGATGTTGGAGAGGCCAGGGGAGAAAAGAGAGTCTTTTCAGGGCTGGAAAGGCAGGCAGACACCTGGTGAGATTTCACACTTGCTGATGGAACTGTCTGGGCTGCCTCAGTGGGACCAGATTTCCAGTCCCCTTATGGTGAGAGGGGTGGAATCTGATGGTAGTGTGAAGCAGCCTAATCCTCTCAGTGTGGGGCCCCAGGGCTGGTGAAGGATCTGGCGCTGTACTAGGCTCTGAACAAGGGGGAGAACTTCCAGCTGCCCTGGCCCTCTCCCCCGTCCCTAGTCCCCAGCCAGTGTCCACGGCCTCGGCACATTCCCTCTACTCTAGAGGTCTTGGGGAAGGGATATCCCATTTCTGGAGGCTGGGCTCATGGCATGTCCTCACTGATTTTAGAAAAAGAAAGAGGCTACATGGGTATTCCTGGACAGGGTGACCTTTCATGGAAGAGAAGGAGGAAGAAGGGAGGAGAAGAAGGAGGGAGGAGAGAGGAAGGGGAGGAAGAAAAGAATCAGTCAGAAAGCATTTCTCAAGCCCCTGGCATGGCTTAGTGGGAGAAAAGCCAGCCTGGAAGGGAGAAAAACCTAGGTTCAAGCTCTGCCTCTGAATCCTACCTGGGCTGATCACTTAGCCTCTCTGTGCCTCAGTTTCCTCAGCTGTAAAATGAGGGGGCTGACCCAGGTAACCTCTAACCATCCATTACAGAACAAATCCTAGGATCCTATGATCTTGGGCCAGTCATGTAAACGCCATTAGCCTTAAGATATGCATCTGTAAAATGGGATCATAAGATTTAGAGCTGCAGAGACTGGAGGGATTATGTAGTCCCATTTTAGAGATGATGAAATTGAGAGCCACATTGCAGTGACTTACCTAAGGTCATGCAGATGGTAAGAAACAGAGCCAAGATTCAAAGGCAGGCCCTCTGACTCTTTTCATTACAGCGCTCTATTCCTGAAAGAAGAGGACAGGCCTAGCAATCAGTCAATAAACATTTATAAACACCAACTGTGAGTTCAAATTTGGCCTCAGACACTTCCTAGCTGTGTGACTCTGGGCAAGTCACTTAGCTCTGTTTGCCTCAGTTTCCTCATCTGTAAAATGAGCTGGAGAAGAAAATGGCAAACCAGTACAGTATCTTTGCCAAGCAAACCTCAGAGGGGGTCAGGAAGAGTCAGACACACTGAAATGACTCAACAATAAAATGTTCACTATAGCGAGATGGACGCAGAGCTTCATGGAGAAGCCGGGTGTCTGGAATCCTGGTCTGATACCTCCCTCCCATCCCTCCTTCCCGCTCCCAACCCTGTACCTACGGGTGTGTGTGGCTCTCCAGCCCATACAGGACCACCGCACACCGCAGGACCTCTGAGGCCCTCCCTCCCATTCTCGTCCCTCCAGAAAACAGAGCTGCCGGCCTCCCCTTTTCCTTGGGCCCCTTGGCCCCTTTATTCAGACAACTGGTAATCATACTTGGAAATCTCTCTGATTTCCAATTATGTAAAAATAAAAAAAAAGCAGCATACTCCCCTGCCCTTTCCCAGCTAACACAGCCCCCCACTCACCGACCTAGGCCCCCGAAACCATGGGAAGCTATGAACCAGCGTCCTGGCTGCCAGCTGGTCACCATGGAAACCTCATTGGCTTCCAGCCCCATTTCTCAAGGGGCACTCCAGGATGAGGTTGTCTGGCAGAGGCCCTGCTCCAGCATCTGTGGAGCCTCTTCTCTCTGCCCCTGGGGAGAGGTTGGGGGAGCAGGGAGACCCCAGTGGGACGGCCATTCTACAAAGTACCTCTTCCACATGCCCCTCATCAACTTCACCCCAAACCTGGGGCCTCCAGGCCAAGGTGAGGGAGGAGGACCTAGCAGATGGTGGATCCTTGTTGAATATGCTTGCTATGTGACCTTGAGCAAGTCATTCCCCCTCTCTGGGCCTCAGTTTCTCCATTTATAAAATGTGGAAGTTGACCTGGATGACCCCTAAAGTTCCTTCCACTGGTGATTCTGGGATCTGCCATGTGCTTGGCACCAGGAAAGATAGAAGGGAGCGGGCAGACAGCTTTTGTTCTCAAAGAACCCAAGTCCAGATGGGGAGATGAGACACTCACGGACATAAAACAATAGGGGACCAAACTGAAGGAGAGAATCAATGAATGAGGGGCAAATTAGTATCAGAGCATGGGCTATGGGCCACAGAGGAGCTCCTACTCAGAGCAGAGGGACTGAAGGCCTGGAGGAGGTGGGATTGGAACAGGGCCTCGAAGGGCAAGGAGAGTTTGGGGAGGCCCAGGGGAGACAGGTGGCTGGCCTGTGCGTAGTTGTCAGTCAGTGTCAATCAACAAGCTTTATTAAGTACTTACTATGTGCCAGGCACTGTGCTGTTCACGGGGTACTGAGAAAGGCAAAAGCAGGTGGCTTGAGGGTCTCACTACAGCAGGGAATCCCTGGTGAGGATATGCTCTCTACCAAATGTAGGAGTCTTAGCCAGTTGGCCGGGGCACTGAGAGCTGGGTTGATTTGTCCACGGACACACGGTCAGTATGTGTAAGAGGCAGGGTTTGAACACAGATCTCTGTTGTGCTGAGGCTGGTGCTCTAACCACTACACTCTACTGCCTCTCAACCCCTTAAACTCTCCCAAACACTCTCCCCACAAGAGCTTTGTGTGGGATGGGGAGGGGGAAAGGTGGTGCAAGGATCATGGGATAGTAGATTGAGACCTGGAGGGAACCTTAGAGGCTGCGGGGCCCTGCCTCATTTTACAGATGAGGAAACCGAGACTGACAGAGTTTGAGTGAATTGTCCAGAGTCCCCATGATTTCTCTGCGGAAGAATGGGATTCAGATCAACTCAGTCTTCTGACTGTGCCTGGAAGAGGACCTGACCACTGTCAGAGAGAGGCAGAAGGAGGCAGAGGGTCTATGGTAGGCAGGTGGCACAGCTTGAACAAAAGCCTCGAGGTGGGAGACTGGGAGACTGAGAGATGGAGTGACCCAGTTTCACTAGAATGAATGTGAATGAGTGAATGTGAAAAGTGAAGAGTGAAGAGAAGGTGGCAAAGGTAGGATCTTAGGAGCATAGCCCTGAAAGGAGAAGGGGCTTCACAGACCGCCTAGCCCAACCTCTTTACTTTTCACGGGAGAACCCCGAGGCCTCAGATGGTCAGCAGTCTTGAGCACCAGCCAAGGCAATAGGAGCCCCTGCAGATTTTTGAGCAAAGGATCGACACATCTGGGTCTCTGTGGAAGGAAAGCCTGTCTGTCACTGGGTACAGGAGGCAGTCTGAGTAGTTGGGAATGAGCAGCTGGACAGGGGTGGTTGGCAGCAATGGGAACAGAGAGGAGAGGGTGAATGTGAGAGATGGAGATGAGAAAACGACGGGATGTGGCATTTGATGGGATGCCAGAGGGGAGGGATGAGGACAGCCAGTGACCATCCTCAAGACTCAGCCTCGATGTCTTCTTCTCCCACCTGAGGCTTTTCCTGATCTCCCCCAGTCCCTCCCCTCCCCCATCGCTTTCTATTTTCTTCCTAAATAGTTTGTATCAACTTGTCTGCTACTTGTTTCTCCCAGTAGAATGGAAGCACCTTGAGGGCAGGGAGTGTTTAATTTTTGTGTTTCTGTCCCCAGAACCTAGCACCATGCCTGGTACACAGTAGTCACTTAATAAGTGCTTGTTGAGTTGGACTGAATTGAATTGAAACATGGGAGGGTTCTATACCAGGGTTCTCAGGCTGCAGAGGCCCCAGGGAGGGATGGGGCCAGGCCTCTGCCTCTGTACATTGAGGTCCCTTGGGAGTAAAGGACAGTCTGGAGGACCAGGCCCCAGTGAGGGAGTGAGGGCAGAGTCAGATGGGAAGAATTGTAGCATCTTCCATAAATAGTCCCAAGCCCCACTGAGAGCCCCTGGCCCTCGGCCCCCTCCCCAGGCTCCCAGGCAATGTTTCATCCCTCTCTTGGCCCCAGCCCCATTCCCTCTGGGCCAAGTTCTGGGCCAGCTCAGCTGATCAACATGCTTCTGCTAAGGTGTTTACCATAGATAATAGCCTGCCAGGCTCCCCCTCCCTGCCAGCAGTCTGGCATTTTAACAGGGTCTTTCGATGCCTTAAGCTCTGAATGAGTCAGCAATGTGACATGACCACCACAGATGCTGGTGAGATCTTAGGAAGCAATAACTGTCTGAGAGAATTTCAGCGGTTGGAAGGGCCCTTAGAAGACAGGGTCGGGGGTGGGGGGGTGGAGGGAGCCTGTTCTTTGGAGTCAGGGGTCCTGGGTTCCCGTCTCTCCTCTGACACTTACAGGCTGTGTGATCCTAGGCTGGTCACTTCATCTCTGAGCCTCAGTTTCCTCATCTGTGAATCAGGGAAAATAATACCTACAACACAGGATTGTTGGTGCGAGGAACAGATGAAATGCTCTATGCAAAGTGCTTCTTAAGCATTAACGTGTTAGTTATTAATTAGTCTCCCTAGTCCAAACTGCACCAGGGCAGGACTCCCCTGTAGGGAGGTGGTAGGATTCAATAGAAAGTGTGTAGGATTTTGAACACAGAAGACTTGGGTTCCAATCCTAGACTCCTGTTTACCACTCATGTGACCCCAGAAAGTGACCTCCCCTGTCTGATAATGTTTCCCTGTCTGGAAAATAGGGGGCTGGCGTAAACAGCCTCAGAGACCCCTTCTCGCTCTAAAGCTTTGATCCCTGACAAATAGCTGTCCAGTCTCTGCTTGCACACCTTCAGGGGCCGGGGCACTCACTGCTGCCCCAGGCGGCCTGCTCCACTTCTGGGTTGTTAGGAAGTCTTTCTTTATATTGCCTGGTGTTAACTTCTATTGCTGCTGGTTCTGCCTCTGGGGCCGAGCCGATGGTGCCCAAATCATCTTCCACATAACCGTTCATCACCCAGTCTTCTCTTTCCAGGCTGCATGTCCCCAGTTCTTCACCTGAGCCTTCTGACCTCACGGTCCCTCCTCTGGACACTCCAGCTTATCGGTGTGGAGCTCAGAGCTGCACCCAGGCCTCCAAATGGAGTCTGAGCAAGGCAGAGCCTTGGAGGGGGTGGTGGAGGGATTGGGCTCCTTTGTCCTGGATGCCGCATCTCACAGGGCACAGCCTGCTAGTGAGTCATTTGGGGCTTTCAGTCCAACAAAAAGCAAGATCTTTTATTTTTTATTATAAAAACAGTGTGGTGTTCAGGACAAGTAAGGAGAGAGTCTCACAGTAAAGGTTGCCTAATTTCTGCCTCCCTAGGCATTCTCTCTCTCTCTCTCTCTCTCTCTCTCTCTCTCTCTCTCTGTCTCTCTCTGTCTCTCTCTGTCTCTCTCTCTCTCTCCCTCTCTTTCTCTGTCTCTCTCTGTCTCTCTCTCTGTCTCTGTCTCTGTTTCTGTCTCTCTCTCTCTTTCTCTGCCTCTCTCTCTTTGTCTCTCTCTCTGTCTCTGTCTCTGTTTCTGTCTGTCTCTCTCTCTCTCATAACTGGGGACTACAAGCTAGTCCCTGACATGATTCACAGCTGTTGTACCACAACAAGCCTAATCATAGTGTCCAGCATCCTTTGATCTCCACACACACACACACACACACACACACACACACACACACACACACACACACACA
>NW_020943070.1:2269324-2287483 GCF_900497805.2 Vombatus ursinus | reverse complement strand
ACACACACACACACACACACACACACACACACACACACACACACACAGAGTATCCAGGGTGTGATTGATTGTATTTTTGATTGTCTAGATTTAAGAAAGTGATGAAAAAAAACATTAATATTACAGATGAAACTTAAAAGTGTAGTGCGCTCTCTCTCTCTCTCTCTCTCCCTCTCTCTCTCTCTCTCTCTCTCCCCCTCTCTTTCTCTCTCTCTCTCCCTCTCTCTCCCTCTCTCCCTCTCTCTCTCTCTCTGTCTCTGTCTCTTTCTCTCTCCCTCTCCCCCTCTCTCTCTCATACACATATACACACAAACACAGAGCCGGTTGTTAAACGTTTACCAGCACACCTCTGCAGACAAGCACCTGTGAACGCACTGTGAAGACGGCACAGGGATGAGAAGCTTATGGATTTAGAGCTGGAAGGCACCTCAGAGGTCATCAGGTCCTCATTTACTTTATAGAAAAAGAAACTGAGGCCCCCAACGGAAAGTGACTTGGTCAAAGGAGCCTCGATGCCCCTCCCTGCCCCACAGTCTCCCAGTCGGAGGTCAGACTCACTGAGGTTGGAGAGGATGGGACTTGAAACTGGCCCATGCCAGGCTCAGCTGAAGGAACTAGGGCTGGTTAGCCTGGAGATGAGAAGGCTTGGGGAAAAGCATGAGAGTTGGGACTATAAATACTGGAAGGGCCCTCGTTTGGAAGAGGGGCCGGGATTGTTCTCCTTGGCCCCGGAGGACAGAGCTAGGATCGTGGTGGGAAGTTGCAAAGAGGCAGATTTGGGCCCAATAGAATTAAGAACTTCCTAATAATTAGACCTGTCCAAAAGAGGAAATGGACTGCTGTGTGATGGTGATGATGATGATGATGGTGATGGTGATGGTGATGGTGATGGTAATCATCATCATCATCATCATCATCTTCAAGTGCCTGAAATCAGAAGAGGGATTAGCTTTTCTCTGCTTGGACCCTGAGGACAAAACCAGGAGAAAAGGTTGCTATTGATCATTGTTCAAAGAGGACCATACCATCAGGGAGGTGATGCTATGACTTGCAAATGAATTGGTTTGAGTGAGGGAGGGCTGTGCAGGATCACCAGCCTCACTTTCTCCTCTGGAGCTATCTGGGTCCGGTGGCTAGATGTGAATCAGGATGACTGGAGATGGCCCGGGATGCAGTGGGGGACCTTGGCCTTTTCAAGCTGAAGTCTTTAACAGGTCTATTTGACTGAGGCAGTGCCCATTCAGTGATTATTAAGCCTTTATTAAGGAGAAAAAGTAGAAGCTGCAGAGAGGCCCATTTTGGCTCAGTATAAAAGGAGCTGTCCAGCAATTGTATCGGCTGCCTTAACCTCTACCAGCCTTAGTCTCCTCATTTGTAAAATGGAGATAAGGATAGCACTGACCTCACAAAGCTATCTTAAGAATCAAATGATATAACGTGAAAAGCACATTGCAAACCATGAAGGTCTATATGAATGTTAGCTCTAATTATAATGAATTGTTATCAGCCACTAAGAGGCAGCAGTGGTGTACAGTTTAATTCAGCTTAAGGAGCTAAATTAAGGTACCTACTATGTGCCAGGTGCTGTACTAAGTCCAAGGGACAAAAAAGGAAAGCAAAAATATAGTCCCAGCCTTCAAGAAGTTTGCTTGCTATTAATGTTGATAAAACATTTACACAAATAAATAATTAAAATGTAATCAGAGGAAGGTAAGAGTACTAACAACTAGGAGGGAGAGGAAAGACTTCCTATAGTAGGAGGTGGCCCCTGAGCAGACCCTCAAAGCTTCTAAATATTTTAAGATGTGGACATGAGGAGGGAGTACGTTCCAGGCACAAGGTACAACCTGTGCAAAAGCAGGGAGGTGGGAGATGGGATGTCAAGTTAGTGGAGCAGTTTCACTGGAAGGTAGAGTGTGTGATAGAGAAGGAGGTGGCAAACCATGCCAGTATCGTTGCCAAGAAAACCCCAAAGAGTCAGACACTACTGAAATGACTGAACAACAAAATAGTGTGTGGAAGGGAATGGATAGGCTTGAATCGGACCATCAATAGTATTAATTACCATCTTAGAGGCAATAGAGAACCCCATACTTTATGAGCAGGGAGTGGCCTGTGAAGCTAGCTATGTATGGGATGGATTGGAGAGAGGAGGGACTGGAGGCAGGGAGACCAAGGAGGACGTGATTCAACCATCGAGGTGAGAGGTGATGAGGCCCTGGACTAGGATGGTGGCTGTGCCAGTGGAGAGGAGGGGACGGTTGTGAGAGACACTGGGAAGGTAGGAGCCACGACCCAGGAAAACCCATTGGATGTAGGAGAAGAAGGAAGAGCCAAGCATGACTCCTGAGGCTTCAGTCCCAGATGACTCAAAGAATGGCTGTACCCTCAACAGAAACAGAGAAGTTTGGAGAAGGGGCAGGTTGATGGGAAAAGCTCTGAGCTAGTTTTTAACAGGTTGGGTTAGGGAGTTTGCTGTTGTTCAGTCGTTTCAGTCTTATCTAACTCATTTATTTATTTATATTTTAATTTTTATTTATTTATTTGGCTAGGCAGTGGGGTTAAGTGACCTGCCCAAAGTCACACAGCTAGTAAGTGTTATGTGTCTGAGGCCAGATTTGAACTCAGGTCCTCCTGAATCTAGGGCTGGTGCTCTATCCACTGTGCCACCTAGCTGCCCCCATATCTAACTCTTCATGTCCCTGTTTGCGGTTTTTTCTTGGCAAAGATACTGGAGTGGTTTGCTATTTCCTTCTCCAGCTCATTTTACAGATGAGGAAACTGAGGCAAACAAGGTGAAGTGACTTTCCCAGGGTCAAATAGTGTCTGAGGCTGGATTTGAACTCATGAAGATGAGTCTTCTTGGCTCCAGGCCTGGCACTCTATCCACTACAGCACCACCTAGCTGCACTAGGGTTTGAGAGACCTATGGCCTATATAGGCAGAGATGCCCGGCAGGCAGGAGACTGGGGAGAAGGGTTTTGGTCTGAGTTTCACAAGATCTAGATTCTAGGCTCTGCTCAGACATTCCTGTCACCTGCCATCTCTGGGCCTCAGTTTCCTCATCTTCAATGGGGATAATAATCTGCACACTACCCCACTTTACAGAGTTGTGAGGAAAGCCTTTTGTCACAATAAAGCACTACAGAAATGTGAATTCTTATCAGAGTCACCATCTTTATTAACATGATCCCATTTGTCTTGGATTAGTTGGGAGCAAACAGGGTCCTGGGAGGGTGGAGTCCAGGAGGGAGTGGGGCAGGCATCTGGGGAGGAGGGAGCTCCAGCATTTGTCAGGCCAGCTGTTGACATCTCTGGGTCATCCACGTGCCTTGTTGGTGGCTCTCTGCAGTGTGATTGCTCATTGCATTGAACAGAACTCCTAAGTCTTTCAGAGTCATGTTTGTAGAAACTTTTCCTGCTTCTGCTCATTTCACTCTGCATCAGTTCATACAAATCTTCCCATATTTCTCTGCCACCATCCCTTTTGTTATTCCTTGTGAACAATATTCGCCTTCCATGATTTGTTTCATTGTTACCCAATAGACGAGCGACTCATGTTGCTTCGTGTTTTTTGACACACGAAAGAGAGCAGCAGGACTTGAACCCAGGTCTTTTTGGCTCTCAGGCCAGTTCCTTATCTGTGTTGATTCTCATGTGCTTTAAAGGCATCCCCCTTCCCCACCCATGTCTCTAAGAGGTTGACTCCCCTTGGCCTTATAGATCATAGGATTTGGCTCTAGAAGGGACCCTCGGAGTATCTATTCAAATCCCCTTGTTGTACACATGGGGAAATTGAGGCTCCGAATTGGGGAGTGATAAGCAGCAGGTGGCAGAACCATGATTTCAACCCAGCAAGGGTTCAAAAGGGTTTGAAAGGGTCTCAGGAAACTGGATGAGTAGAACTCCTGTAGATAAAGTCATCATTCCAGCCCCACCACAGCCAAGCTCTCATCCAGATTTCCTCAACCTTCAGGACCCTGCTTCAGGCCCACTTCTTCCAGGAAGCCACCTCTGACCACCAGTCCCCAGTCATCTTTCTCTCATACTCAGAACTCCTCAGCACTGACTGTCTGTCCCACTCACTAGGCCCTGGGGGCATCGACTGCTTGCTTGGTGTGAACTGTGAGCTAATTAAAAAGAACGTTTTTACACGAGTGTGTCCTGTCTTCCCTTCCCCATCGACGACACGAGGAAATGGGGCCACATCTTGTGCTTTTGGCTTCTGCCTCCCTATCCTAAATGCCTAGGGCAGGGGTAGGCAAAAAAATACTCTCACTGAAAAACGTGGGGTCAAAATTCCAGGTAGGGCACATTCCAATGCGTGTTATCAGGCAGGTGCAGGAAGGGGAAGTTGAGGAAAGAGCAGCCACCTTTTGAGAACTTCCTTTGAAGGGAGGACCTTCCAGGTGGCCTCAGCGGCGGGGGGGGGGGGGGCTGTTCTGAGAAACTTGCAGAAACCCAGGGACCAGCCTTCATCCATTTCTCTTTTCCCACCACCCTCTCTCAGCAGCCTGGCCTTCTGCTTTTCCTTTGGGTTTTTCTGTTTGTTGTTCTGGTGCCACCAACATTGCCAGTTCTGCTTATTAGGCCCCAGGAGGGGCCTTCTCTGAGTGTTCTCTTGGAGGTTCTGTGTCTCTTGGAAACCTCCCAGATGTGACACTTCTTCCTTCTTGCTCCAAGATTGCATTAGTTCAAATTGCTCTCAGGGCTGTGAGGAAATCTCATCTCTCCCTTGAATGTACAAGTCCTAGAGCGCCAGTCAGTTGTCAGGCCTCTATTCCATGTAAGTAGGTTGGGTAGGAGCTGGCAGAATTGTACACAATGTCTTCTCAGCTTCTTGGGGGTTGATTCTGCTCTTTGCTCTGATCAGTGGGTGATCTGACCATCCAAAGACAGTGGATGATTCTGAAAAGACGCCCATGCTGGTAATGAGAGAGAGAGAGGAGGGGAACACAAAGGGAATGGGGGAAAGGATGAAAAGGAAAAAGAGGAAAACAGAAGAGAAAGAATGAGGCAGAGGACAGAGAAAGGGCAAGAGGAAAGGAGAAGAGAGAGAAGAGGAAAGGGAGACAGAGACTGACAGAAAAAAGAGAGAGACAGAGGGAGAGACAGAGAGGAGAGAAAAAGAGAGGAGAGAAAAGAGGGAGAGGAGAGAGAGAGAGAGAGAGGGAGAGAGAGAGGTAGAGAGAGAGAGAGAGAGAGAGAGAGAGAGAGAGAGAGAGAGAGAAGGGAGGGGAGAAAGGAGGTAGGAGGGGGGGTAAGAAGGAGAAAGTTCATTTGTAATTAGAATGTTTGAACTTCAGAGAAGTTAATTAATAATGAAACTAGTGTCTGCCTGCTGCAGATTCTGCAAAGGGCTTTGGCAGCTTTCACAATTAATCACTGGCTTGTGACTCGTTGGGGAGGAGGGAAGAGGCTGAACGGGAAGGGACAAAGTGAAGGAGTGGGAGATTGTGGGGGGTGGGTGGGAGTTAATCCGAGAAGCCAGGAGGAAGTCGGAAGGTGCAGGAGAGGAGAGCCTGGAAATGGGGCAGCAGGAGGCTGTGGATCCTGGGTGACCAAGGCCCACCATGGCTGGGGGTAGGAACAGGAGGTTCAAGGACCCCCCTCAGGAAACTCCAGATAATGGGACCTTTTAAAACACAAGGGGAGGATTTATTCTCAGGCGGTGTCATCAGATCCCAAGCTGCTGAACGATGAGGCCTGAGAGGGGCCTGCAAGATCACCTTTCCCAGCTCAATTGACTTTACTTGCCCCAACCTGTGTTTCTGCCAAATGAGTCCTGCTGGTTGTTGGTGAGCTCAGCCTGCAATCTCCCACCTGTGTGCCTTCCCATGGGTTGCTGACAGCACCTGGACTGTGCTCTTGGACCTCCTTCAGCCCTTAGAACCCCGAGCTTCCCGAAGAGCCAAGTTCCAATGCCACCTCCTACAGGAAGCCCTTCCTGACCCTCTAGTTGCTGGTGCATTTTCCCTTCTTAAATTAGCTTATATGTTCTTGTGGTGACACATTATACTCTCTGGGAGAGTAGAAATGGGCTCTATTTTGTCTGCATTCCCAGTGTATAGCATGGTTCCTTGTATTTTTATCTTCCTTTCCTCCCTCGCTTCCTTCTTTTCCTCTTTTCCTCCTTCCTTCCTTTCCTCCTCCCTCCCTCCCTTCCTCCCTCCCTTCCTTCCTCCTTCCCTCTTTTCCTCATTCCTTCCTTTCCTCCTTTCCTCCTTCCTCCCTCCCTCCTTCCTTAGCTCTAGCTGTGAACTTCAGAAACTTGGGCTCAAGTCCAAGCTCTGCAACTAACCAGCAGTGTGACCTTGAGCAAGTCCCTTTCTCTCTTTGGGCCTCAGATTCCTCCTCTGTACAGTGGGGTTAATACTACTTGTACCACCAAACTCAGGGAAGTGTTTCGCAGACCTTACAATGGGCAGCTGTTATTAGGATGTGTATCAAAGATGGGGAGAGGGACAGAGGCTGGCCTGGTTCCTCCCAAATGAGTAAACTCTCTTTGCCAATGAAGACTGGCACCTTCTTTACAACTTATAGCGAGTCATCTGGGGCACTGAAAACTGCTGTGACTTGCCCAGGGTCGTGCAAACAGCCAGGGGCAGAGGCTGAGACATGAGCCTGAGTCTATCAGGCTGCCGTGGCGCTCTGTTGTACATGAAGGACTTTGGAAGTATGAGTGACAGAAAGGAGACGTACTCCCTCCTCCCAATATCCTCTGATGATGGTAATCAGGGTGAAAGCAGAAATCACTGGGTGTGGGCTGGCATGGGAAATCAGACTTGAACAGGAGTCAGAAGGCCTGAGTTACCATCCCAGTTCTGCCACTGGCTTACCTTGTGACCTTGGGTAAGCGATTTCTCCTCTCTGAGCCTCAGTTTCCCAATCGGTGAAATGGAGTGAGGGGTCCTAGATGCTCTCTAAGATGCATTCCATCTCTGAACTGAGAACAAATGAGAACAAATAAGCGTGAGACAGTCCTGGGTTGAGGTTCTGAGATCTTTCTAGAAACCTTGAAGTCAGGTGTGACATTCCCCCAGAGAACAGAGAAACCAGCAACTCTGGAGTTGAAAGGTGCTCTCAAAGTCATCCCAGGCCATCCTTCCAACCTAGTGAAGGAATCCTTCCCACGAGGCATCCCTGACCGGTGAGGCATCCAGCTGCATACTGAAGGCCTGCCTCAGTTTCCTCCTCTGCAGAACGAGGGCATTGGACTTTGGTGGTCTCTGCCCCCCCCCCCCCCAGTTCTGACGCTCACTGTCTTAAGCCCCTTCCCAGCTCTAAATCCTAAGTGTCTGAGGGCTTCCTCCCTGCCTGGCAGTCAGACCCATTCTTATGGACAGCATGTGGTGCTGAGATATTGCAACTGCGTCATCCCCAGAGCTCTGAATCCTGGAATGTCAGAGTTGGGAGAACAGAGAATGTCAGAGCAGGCAGGAACCTTAAGCTACAGACCAGAGAATGGCAGAGCTGATTAGAGCCTTAGAAATGAGAATGTCAGAGAGTAGAGCATGTCACCGTGGGAATTGAGTGGGCAAGTCTGGGGGTCCCAGGAGACAGGAGGGCTGGGACATTATCTTTGGAGTTAGAGTTTTTGTTGTTGTTCAGTCATGTCTGATTCTTTGTGACCCCATTTGAGGATTTCTTGGCAGAGATACTGGAGTAGTTTGCCATTTTCTTCTCTAGCTCATTTTGTAGATGAGGAAACTGAGGCAAACAGGTTAAGTGACTTGCCCAGGGTCTTGTTCGGATATGTCCAATTCTTCTTCATGACCCCATCTGGGGTTTTCTTGGCAAAGATACTAGAATGGTTTGCCATTTCCTTTTCCAGCTCATTTTACAGATGAGGAAACTGAGGCAAAAAGGCTAAGTGACTTGCCCGGGGTCATACAGCTACTGTCTGAGGCTGGATTTAAACTCAGGAAGATGAGTCTTCCTGACTCCAGGCCCTGCGCTCTACCCACCATGCCACCTAGCTCGAGGGCCTGTGTTCAAATCCCCCCTCAGGTGTTTGCTAGCTGTTTGGCCCCAAGCAAGTGATTTAGCATCTCTAACCCTCAGTAACTTTGTGCCTCAGTTTCCTCATCTGTAAAAGGATAGGTTCGGACTCCCTGGCCCTGATTCTACTTTTCCATATGGGTTTCCTTGTCTTAGAGCTGTCTAGGGGCCTGGCATCCAGGGGAATGGGTCTGACTTGGCTGAGACATTGCCCCCCTGGCCTTGCGTGTGCCGTCTCTCCTCTCCCTTTTGGACTCTCGTGCATCCTTTAAAGCCCAGCTCCGTTGCTGCCTTCTCCAGGAAGCCTTCCCTGATTTCTTCGATTAATACCAGCCTCCCTCAACTTCTCCATGGTGCTTGTTATAATTATCTATGTAATCATCTGCCTTGATCTCATTTCCCACCATGAGGCTAGGTCTTAGCTAAACTGCCCTTCTCTCCTGGCAGGAGCAACGGTGCCCTGCACACAGTAGGTGCTTAATCAATGCTTGTTGTGGTCTCCATGGAATATATGTATATGAATATGTGTTTAACTTTTGTCCCTGTGTCCCTAGTGCTTACCACACTGCCTGACACACAGTAGGTGCTTAATAAATGATTGTGGACTAATTTAATTGAATTGGCCTCCATTTGGGGCAAATCCTTAGCTGACTTTTTGGGTAGAGGGAAGGCTTCTTTGGCCAATCGCTGGTAGCAATAGCTGTCCCGCCTCAGCTAACCCATGGTCCTCTCACCCCGCAGGATGGAATCCAGCCCAGTCCAATCCAGTCCAGGGAAGGCTTTTGGCAAAGTTAAGGCACTAGTCTTCCCTGCGTCATAAAAGCAAATGTTTATACCGTGTTTAATTAGCTCCTGGCTGTGGAATACTGAAGCGGATAGTGTCCAGCATTGGAGGGGAGGGGGGAGTTAGTGCTTATGGGAAAACAGAGAAAGAGAGTTAGCGCCTGAGGCTGGCAGGTACAGGACTGCAGGAGACAGACTTGGAGGGAGCTCAGGGCCAGCCACTGCTCCCGTCCTCCCACACACGCACTCGGTGCTCATTACCCAGCAAGGCAGGCCAGGCTCATTCTCCTTGGCCCTCATTCATCCCCGCCCCTGTAGCCCTGGGCTGGCGATTAGTGGGCACTGGCCTGTGGTGCCTTTGAGCTGCTTTTGACTTTGGTGATGCTTTCAAACCAGGCAGAAAAAGAGAAATGAGGGTGGGGTGGGGAGGCTAGAGTCAAGAGGCCCAGAGACAGAGGAAAACGAAAGGATGGAGGGAGACTGAGGCAGGGAGGAAGTGAGACAGAGATCAATGCAGAGGGATGCAGAGACTGAGGTGGAGAGAGAGAGAGAGAGAGAGAGAGAGAGAGAGAGAGAGAGAGAGAGAGAGAAATACAGAAATACAGAAATACAGAGATACCGACAAGGAGAGTGAGATAGAGACAAAGAGAGTCCCAGGGAAAGATCCAAAGATAACCAGAGAGATAGGGAGACAAAAAGAGGCCCAGAGAAAGGTAGAGTGACCCGGAGAGAGGCACCGACACAGGGCATCTAGTCCAAACCCCACAGTTTATAGATTCTCCTATGTAAACTGAGGCCCAGAGAAGGAGAAATGGCTTGCCTAAAGTCACACAGTTGGGATTAGAATTCAGGTCCTGAGACTACACATTCTGCACAGCTCAGTCGCCAAATAGAGACCATCAGAGAGTCAGGAAGACCCTTGGAGGTGATCTAGCCCCACCCCCCTCATTTTACAAAGGGGGAAAATGAGATCCAGGGAAGAGAGTGGTGGTTTGCTCAATATCTGAAGACAGTGATCATATCCCAGTGATTACAGAGACTTACTGACATCTCCTTTTCATTCCCATTACCTTCTTTAGACCTCAATCACTCCCATGAGGTGGGCATTATTCATTGTCAACATTTATCGGCATCATTGCCACCATTTTTGGTTTTTTTTTTAAGTGAGGCAGTCGGGGTTAAGTGACTTGCCCAAGGTCACACAACTAGTGTCAAGTGTCTGAGGCTGAATTTGAACTAAGGTCTTCCTGACTCTATTCACTGTACCACCTAGCTGCCCCAGCCACCATTTTTTAGATAAGAAACCAGAGCTCAGAGGAATGAAGGTGACTTGGCCAAGATCATACAACATGGTAGATCCAGGATTTTAGAGCCAGGCCTTTTCTCCCCCGAGGCCAGAGCTGTCGTCATTCTGTCCCAATGCCTTCCTAGCTGTGCATGAAGTGGCCTCCATATCTTAGGCTCATGCAGTAACAGAGTTGGAAGGGACCTAGAGGCAGGAGGCAAGACAGAATTCAGTCAGCGACCTGGAATCCAGGTCTGCCCCTCTGGAACCATTCACTCCTCTTGTCCGCCTCACTGAATCCGATGGTCCTGGTGGGGTCTGACCAGGATTGCGTCTTTGCTGCCTCTGCCCTCGCAGAGCAGGGTGAGGCATGGAGGATTCCTGGGCCCTGCAGCAGTCAGGGACCCACCGAGAGCACTCGGGCTGCAGAGGGCCGTAATGGAGGGCTCTCTCGTGCAGGGCTTATCTACGGTACAGGTGGGGAGGTAGCTGACTAACGCAGGCAGGAGTCAGTGGAGGAGCCCAAAGCCCAGATGCCCTGAAAGCCAAGTGCCTCTCCCACGTGCCCCAGGCCAAGGACATGTCTATGGAGGAAGATGGATGGAATTCACTGGCACTGTGGGCCTCTAAAATGTGTGCCTAGGGACGAGCCCTGCGGCGTTCGCTCCACTCAGTGCAGCGGGAAGAGCCAGAGGCCCGGCTTCAAGTCCCACCATTATACATTGAGAAGAGCCCTAGAGTCAGAGGTCTTGGGTTCAAATCCTGTCTCCATGATAGTGTGGTCTTGGGCCTTTGCCTCTCTGGGCTTTAGCTTCCTTATCTGTAAAATGAGGGGATTGGGCTAGTTAGCCTTGAAGGTCCTTTCTGTCTTGAAATCTATGGTCCTACTTACTACTGTGGGAAGCTAGGTGGCTCAGTGGACAGAGTCTCAGGCCTGGAGTCAGGAAGACTTGAGTTCCAATCTGACCTCACACTCTTAATAGTTGTATGGCCCTAGGCAGGTCACTTCACCCTATTTGCCTCAGTTTCCTCATCTGTAAAATGAGCTGGAGGAGAATATGGCAAACCACTCTGGGATCTTTGCCAAGAAAAGCCCAGATGCGGTCACAGAGAGTCAGATGCAGTTGAAACGACTGAACAGCAGTACTTAGTTCTCTATCGCTTGGGGCAAGTCTTTTGCCCTCTCTGGTCTTCCTTTTTCCCCATTTGTAAAAGGAGGAGTTGGAACTAGGTGATCTCGAAGGCCCATCTGTCCTTTAGAGCCCAAGATCCCCTGAATTAAAAAGCCTTTTCCATTGCTATTTTCTCCTTATTAGGTATGTGAGATGTTTTCATACAATCATTTATAATTTGTGGTTCTTTTGAAAAGCATTCATATCCTTTGACAATTTCTGTATTAGAGCATGACTCCATGTCACATGTATTTATATCAACTCCCTGCATTTCTTGAATATCAGTGTTATATCTGTGAGATTTGATGCAAAGGGTTTTTTTCTCCAACATTTTTTTGATTCTATCTGCTTTGATTCTGTTCTGGGAAAGGCCTTTAATTATGTCTAATTAAAACTGTCTCCCTTGTCTTTTAGGATCAACTTTATCCCTTATTTTTCATCATTTTGAGTAGGTCATGTTTTTGTTCTGTAATTTTTGTGATAAAACTTTTTATTTTTAGGTCATGTCGCCATGTGGAGCTCATTTTAGTAAGTGCTGTAAGATACTTGTCTAAACCAAATTTCTGCCTGACTGTTTTCCACTTTCAATGGTCCTAATCCCAGGGATGGGGGCTAAAGAAGTATTTAGACTGGGTAGGAGGGCTCCTAAGCCCCGGGCATGGGGGAGAGGACTCTGTAATGTCCAAGGGTCCGTTCCAACTATGTCTTCCTTGACGTTGCGCCCTCTGCACGTGGTTTGAGTGTGTCAGCATGCTGGTGATTCTTCTCAACTGTGTCACCCTGGGCATGTACCAGCCATGTGACGACATGGACTGTCTGTCTGACCGCTGCAAGATCCTGCAGGTAAAGTTGACCTCCCAGGCTTGCTTGATCACTGGATGCTGGGCCACAGAACCAGGGCATGGCGCGGGTGTCCCACCTACACAGGGCAACAGGACTTTATCGGGGGAGGGGAGGCTAGGGTGGGAGATAAGCCCACTTCCTCATCACTCACTTATATTTAAAGAGCTCTAAGCCTGTGCTTAAGGGCAGCTTGGTGGCCCAGTGGCCTGGAGTCAGGAAGACCTGAGTTCAAATTTGACCTTAGACACTTACAAACTGGGTGACCCTGGGCAGGTCACTGAACCCTGTTTGCCTCAGTTTCCTCATCTGTAAAATGAGCTGGAGAAGGAAATGGGAAACCACCCCGGATGGGGTCATGAAGAGTTGGATGTGACTGAAAACGACTGAACAGCAACACTCCTGTGCTAGGCGGGAGGTCAGAAGGAGGGGACAGATTAAGGGATTAAGAAAACCTGTCTCCTTTCTAGCAGTAAACAAACTGTTCAATTCAATTCAATAGTTATTAAGCACCTACTGTGCGCATAGACCTGCACTGGGTACTGGAATGATATGACAGGTAATGGGACCTTAGATCTGGAGCTGCAAGGGACTTCAGAGGTGATCTTCTCACTTTACAGTTGGAGAAACTAAGACCCAGGACAGTTAAGTGACTTGTCCAAGGTCACATAGGCAGGATCATAGGATCAGAGACTTGATCTGTAAGGGGCTAGATGTAGAGGCCACCCAATTTGACTGCCTCATCCCCAAGCACTTCAGGAGCCTGGGGTTCTTACTGGGGATATACAAAGATGAGGAGTGACCTGCTCCCTGCCCTCAAGGAAGTTACAGTCTTGTAGCTGGGAATGCAGGACCCTGTGAGCCTGGCACGGTGCGCAGGCCTGAGGAGCACAGTGCCGGGGCCCAGGATGGGCAGGGAATAGGGGCAGGGGATGTTCTGGCATGAGGCAGAAGCATGGACCCCAGGCAGACTGACCTCAGCCCTGCAGAATCCTGGAGTTAGTGATTGCTGCCTTTCCCCCGAGAGTGAGGAAAGCACAGGCCGGGAGCCTAAGCAGGCAGAGGGCTGCTGTGGTTGGCCCTGGTTCCTCCCGGGGCTTCCCACCCTGCTCCACTCTCCATCTTCTGGGCTGGGGCTGCTCTGACCTTCACTCACGCCTCTCCCCTGATTGTCTCCTCCCTGTCACCCTTCACCCCTGCAGGTATTTGATGACTTCATCTTCATCTTCTTTGCCATGGAGATGGTGCTGAAGATGGTGGCCCTGGGGATTTTCGGAAGGAAGTGTTACCTGGGGGACACCTGGAATCGGCTGGATTTCTTCATTGTGATGGCTGGGTAGGTCTCGGGGCTACTGGTCCCTCTGCCTGGACAGAGATGGTGGCTGGGGCTGGGGGTTGGAAGGGGGAGGAAGGCCAGGCCGGGCCAGGGGGGCTTGTTGATTGAATAACTGATCCTTGCCCTTTTTTGGCAACTGTGGAATGATTAGAGACCAGTGAGGAACGTAAAGCTGAGGACATCTGCTTCTTGCCGTGTGGCTGTGTGGGGAGGGGGGAGCCTACTGAGCATTAGCTGGTTTCAAGAAAATAGGACTTTAGGTGAAACAGTGTTATAGGGGCAGTGAGTGCCGTAAAGATGCTATAAACAGATGATGAGCTGAGGGATGTAAGAGAGATTTGGCTACAAGGTCTCAACCGTCTTATTGTAAACTGACACTGTACGGGTCCTGTCACAAGGGCATTCATCAATCCTGTTCTGGTTGGATTCAAAGAATGCTTTGACTCCAGCCCAGGTACATGGTAGGGAGGAAAGGGTAGACGGCATTCTTGTGAAAAAGAGATGGGAGATGGGGCGGCTAGGTGGTGCAGTGGCTAGAGCAACGACCCTGGAGTCGGGAAGACCTGAGTTCAAATTTGGCCTTAGACACTTGCTAGCTGTGTGACCCTGGGCAAGTCACTTAACCCCTGTTGCTGAGAGAGAGGGAGGGAGGGAGGGAGAGAGAGAGAGAGAGAGAGAGAGAGAGAGAGAGAGAGAGAGAGAGATGGGAGTCCCAGTGGACCCCAAGTTCCGTATGAGTCAGCAGTTTATTGATCATACAGACAGTCTGGCAAGTGAATTTGATCTTAGGCTGTATTAAAAAGAACAAGAGTCCGGAAGGATGGAGCTGAGAGTGCTGTCCTTCTCTTTCCTTGTCGTCCCACATCTTGAGTATTTGAGTCCATTCAGAATAATACGTTTTAGGAAGAACACCGATAGACTGACGAGTGTATAGAGGCAGGAGACTGGAAGCTACGCCACTGACATTCCGTTTGAAGGCTCAGCGAGGATCCAAGCTGTCTTCAGGCCCTTGAAGGGTGGTCACAAGGAGATGTTAGCCTTGTTCTTCTTAGGCCCAGAAGGCAGAACCAGGTATTGGGCAAAGCTTCCTGACACTCAGAGCTGTCCCAGAGTCAATGGACTGTCTCGTTAGGTGGTGAGCTCTTTGTCACTGGAGGTATTCAAATATTTGTCAGAGATTTCATGGAGGAGATCCCAGTTCAGATTCTGGTTCTATAAGATGATCATGGGGTCCTAGATCCTGATCTGGGACAGACCTCAGAAGCCTTCTAGTACTTTTTATAGATGAGGAAACTGATGCCCAGAAAGGGAAAGTGATTTGCCTAAGATCACACAGGTAGTTGTAAGTGGCAGAGTAAGGAAGGGTGGTATTTGAAGTCCCTCCCCACTCAGACATTCTGCTAGTGAAATCTAGAAGGTTTCTAGATTTGTTGTTTGATTCATTCTAGATGAGAAGCTACTTGCATTAGTCCAAAAGGGTTTGGAGTCAGGAGACTTGAATTAAAATCCTGCCACTTTAATGTCTGTGTGACCTTGGGCTAATCACTTACCTTCTCTCTCAGTCTCTGTTTGGTAATAATCGAACTTGCGCCCTCTTTTCCAAAGGACAATTGTAAGGGAAGTACATATACCATAAACCAGGGGTGGAGAACTGTTCTGTGAAGTTTGGATTCAGTCAGAGGGCCACACTTGAGGACCTAGAGGGCTGCATGTGGCCTCAAGGCCCCAGGTTCCCCACCCCTGCTAAACCTTAAAGGGTTATAGAAATATGACTTCTTATCATCTGGTAACAGCCAGAGCGCTATCTTTCTCTGCCTCCTGTGGACTCACAGAATGTCTGTCACAGCTGGGAAGGACCCCCTGAGATAATCCAGTCCAACACGAGGACGATTATTTAACTAAAGTCCAGAGGAGGGGACTTGTTCAAAGTCACGCAGTAAGTGAAGCAGCTGGTTCTAAGGCGAGTGTTTTTTTTGACAGCGGGTCTGTGCAGGTGCATACAGGCATGCCAGTCAAAAGCTCCTTTGCAGCACTGTCATTGATCTAGCTTCTGAGGGGCACGAGGTATTCCATAGAAGTGAAACTTCACAATAACCAAAGCTTCCGATGAAGAAATATTGAAAGTTTCAACCATGTCTTATGGAAATCTTTTAAAAATGTTTATTCGCTTCCCTGCCTTAGTAGACAGATTATATGGAACATAGATTTTAACCTTTTCTTGATGATTCAGAGTCATCCCTCTGAATGTCCATAGTTATACTATAGACCTTAATATAATGACTCTTCCCGGGCTGTGGGAGCTGTTGACCAGCACAGCTGTATCTGAGTTATTGACCAGCACGGCTGTGTGGGTCTTTGTACATCCATTTATGGCCACAATGAATGGCTCCTGCCTGCTGGGCTTTTGTTGTTGTTGAGGTTTCTTCTGTCTCCTCCTTAGCCATCAGCTGCCAGTGCTTGCTGCCCTGGATAGGACTCTTTCAAACAGGCAGCCTCTCTCAGTGCCTTTAATCTAGAGTATTGTAAGTTAGGGGACTGGAGGTTGCTAGGGAAAACCAGAGAATTAAGAGTGTTACATTTTATGCATAATAGACTCTGCCCCTCTCCTATGGAGAAAAGTGCATGGGCTTTGTTATAGCTGTTTTCCTGATCACTCAGATCTTCCTTTTTTTTGCTTTTTTAACTAAAAAAAAAAACCCAAACACTCTTAGATGGGACCTTAAAAATAATGTAGTATAGTCCTGTCATTTTACATGAGGAAACTAGAGCTGAGAGCTAAAGTCAGCCAGCCAGCCAGCATGTTTTAAGTGCTTATTCTGTGCCAAGCATTGTGTTAAGTATTAGGGACATAAAGAAAGGTAAAACACAGTCCCTGCCTTCAGGGGGCTCATAGTCTAACGGGGGAGACAACAGGTATGTAATCAGGAGCACAGAAGAGATATGGAGAGTGGGTGGAAGGGAACCCCAGAAGGGAAGGCCATAGCTGGGGTGGGGGTGGGGCATGGAAGGCCTCCTGTAGAAGGTGGGGTTTGAACTGGGTCTTGAAGGAAGAGGGAGGGGGAACTAAGAGGTGGAGATGAGGCCCATTAGAAGGTGATATGGGCCTGATTTGAACCTATGTCCTGTAACATCGAACAACTTAGTGCTCCCCTCCCCCACCCCCACCATAACAGAGTCTGTTACATATTTAAATTACATTCCTCAAAGCAATACCCCTAGTGGTGCAGGGTACTGTGATGACAGAATTTTGCAGATGACGCTACTGAGATGCTGGGAAGGTAACTGACTTGTCTAGGGTCTCATAGCTAGTAGTGTCTAAGCTGGGTCCTGGACCCAAACTGTCTTCCAGTTCTAAGACCAGGATGCCCCTTTCCACTAGTTCAACCTCCCCATTTTACAGAGGAAAGTGGATATAACTTGCCCAAGAGATTGATCCAGGAAACTCCTTCTGTGAAGGCATTGAGAGTCTTAGATAACTGCCTAGAGCACAGAGAGGTTAAGCGATCTTCCCAGGGTCACACAGCACGCTCGCTGTCCATTACACCACATCGCTTACCCTTGACCAAGGCCTCATCAAAAAGCAGTGAGAGAACTCCTGGGGCAGGTCGTGGGTCTCCTCATTCCAGGTTTTAGCAGCTAGCCTCCCTAACTCAACCTGCCCCAAACAGAAAAGCTCTCTTTTCTCTCAACCCTCCGCTCTTCCCAGTTTATCGCTGCTGAGGATGCCACTATCCTTCCAGACTCCCAGCCTCAGTGCCCTTCCTCACTCCCCCCCCCCACCTCAAATCACTGGCCAGATTTCGTCCTTCTTGCCTTCACCCCATCTCTCCCATCTGCTCTCTTCTCTGGGTTGACACAGCCAACATCCAGCTTCCTTCTCCCTCTCCCGTGGCAGCAGCCTCCCAGCTGTCTTCCTGCCTCATCTTCCCCTCTCCTTTCCCTCCGCTGCTCAGCTGCCAGCGTGGATCTGCCCGCGGCACTCTCCTGCTCAGGCACCTCTGCTGTGTCCCCTCCTCCCTCTAGGATAAAGTGTCAACTCCATTTGGCTTATTAAGGCCTCTCTAGACTCATCGTGCATGACTGAGGCAGCTGGTGCCGCAGTACATAGAGCCCTGGGCCTGGGCTTAGGAGGCCCCAAGTTCAAATTCAGCCTCAGACACCTACTAGCTGTGTGGCTCTGATCAAGTCTCTTAATTTCTGTTTGCCTCAGTTTCCTCAGTGGTAAAATGGCACCTACCTGCACAGTTGTTGTGAGAATCAAATAAGATAATGTCTGTTTAACGGAAATGCTTGTCCGGTGTCTGGTACAGAGTAGGCTGTATATTTTTATTCCCTTTTCCTTCCCTCGTTCTCATTACTCCCCCTTCTGTACTCTGATCCCACTAAACTGGGCTTCATATATGAAGTCCTCATATTTGGTACTGCTTCCCAACTCTATGCCTTTGTCCTGGCTGGGCCCCATGCCTGGAACACCCTCCCTTTTCCCTTCCACTTCATAGAATCTTTCTTTTCCTTTGAAAAGCAGCTCATGTACCTATCTACCTATCTGTCTATCTACCTGTCTATTTATCTATCTATCTATCTGTCTGTCTGTATTTATCTGTCTGTTTGTCCATCCACCCACCCTCCCATCTTCCTGCGTAGCCATCCATCTATCCATCTGTCTATCTTTCTGTCTGTCTGTCTGTCCGTCTGTCCATCCATCCATCCATCCATCCATCCATCCATCCATCCATCCATCC
>NW_020943070.1:2265165-2269314 GCF_900497805.2 Vombatus ursinus | reverse complement strand
CCATCCATCCATCCATCCATCCATCCATCCATCCATCCATCCATCCATCCTTCCATCCCTCTCTGTCTCTGTCTCTCTCTCTCTTTCTCTCTCTCTTCATCCATCCATCTATCACCTAGCTCCTCGAGGGGCAGGGTTTGTTTCGTCTTTGTCTCTGGGTCCCCAGCATCCAGTACAAGGGCCAGCGTACAGGAGGTGCTTGATCCATTCTTTGGTTGGCTCCGTGGCCAGGCTGAGACTGGGAAAGTCTCCCTTTTCTCTTGTGTGTGCCCTTGAAAGGTCCTGCGTGTGCCCTGCGCGAGATGGTTGGCAGAAGCCGGCCTCCTGGGCAGATGATTTATTTATAAGGAACACTCATCGATGATTTTGTCTTCATCTGAAAGCCTTCCTTGAATGCCTGCTGGGTGCCTGGCACTGTCTCGCCAGGCCTTCGAAGAAAAGAAAAGCATCTCACTTCATCATTAGTCATAAACATAGAATGTCAGAGCGGGAAGGGACTATAACGGTCACCTCATTCCGCCCCTTCCTTTTACAGAGAGGAAAGTGAGGTCTCAGGGAGGACAAGTGACTCCACTGGAGGTCCCATAGCCCATCTGCTTGACATTGAATCAGAAGATTGTGGGCTGGCCTTTTCCTATTTTTGATGGGTAAACTGAGGCCTGGAAGGGCAACTCATGGCGCCATGGTTTGGTTCCCAAGGAATGAAGCCGGCAGAAGTCTGAGCACTGGATGGGTTTGGTTTTGTTTTGTTTGAAATGAGAGGGAATGTGGTGTAGTAGAAAGAGTGGAATCAGGGTTTGGAACCTGAGGGACTGGGTGCAAATCCTGCCATTCTCATTTGACCTCCCTTAGGCAGGTCACTTTCCTCTGGGCCTCATCTTTTTCGTGTATGAGATGATGGTGGATGGATTATATGGCCCCAAGGTCCCTTCCAACACCACATCCTCTCACCCAAGAGCCCATGACAAGTTAACAGACAAATTTCCAAAGAGTGATGCCCTTCAGTAGCCGCTCCAGTGACAAATCCCAAGTGTCACCTCCTCCAGGAAGCCTTTCCGGGTAACGAGCTTCCTCCTTTTCCATCTGTGTCCCTGTCTTACACTTGGATCCCCCTGTTTGCTCTATGGAGGGTTGTGGCGTCTAAATTTCTCCTGTCTCTAGTGCTTAGCTCTGCCCCCTGCCTGGTCCTAGTTTGTAGAATTCAATTGAGTTTCGAATAAATAACCTCTGCTTTACCACTTACCTGTGTGACCCTAGGCAAGGCACTTAACTTCTCTGAGACTCAGTCTTCTCCCCTGTAAAATGGGGTCAGTGGGAAGCTTGGGGAATGTGGTTATAGGATGTATGTATATTGAGGGGGTCAGACTGATAGTAGGTAGTGCCAGAGGGAGGATTTGAACCTGGGTCTTTCTGACACCAAGTCCAGAGTTCTTTCCACCACACCTCACTACCTCTAACTTAGCAATGGAAACCCTAGAGCAGACCAACAGTGCCCTTCACAATGAAGGTCTGTTATTTCTGATTTTCCACCCCTCACCCAAGCAGTAGACGCATCACCCAACATCACCCATGGTTAGCTAGGCTAGTGGTGTCACATTCGGATAGACCTGGGGACCACCAAGTCACATGCAAAAATCCCTGATGGCCCCATATTGACTCAGAAGATCCCATCTTAGCATTAATTATGGTCCATTATGTCTCATTTACTTTGTTAAATATTTCCCAATTCCACTTTAATGTGGTTCAGCTGCTGCAGCTGAAGTGACGTTTGACACCTCTCATCTAGCCGCGCTGGCCATCCATCCATCCATCCATCGGCGTGCTTAGTGAGTGTTCATAGTCAGAGCTCATGCTGTCCTGCACTGCCCAGGTGCGGAGACACCGCTCTGTGGGAAGGGCTGGAGCTCAGCTGAGCATCTATTGGATGTCCTTTGTGGGAGTCCCCCTGCCTCTGCCTGAGCTGGACCTCTGGTTCCCTGAAGGGACTGAAGCTGGAGGGGGTGGCAAGAGATCATTTTGTTTACAGCAGCAATGATGAGAGCTGATGCTCATGTAGCACCTGGTGCCTTCTACCCATCATCTCATTTCTCATAAGATAGGAGGTAGGTAGAGCAGTGCCATTTTACGGATGGGAAAACTGAGGCTTAGGGAGGGGAAGTGGCTTGCCAAAGTTCACCCAGGGAGTAAGGTCATTCGACTCATAGGATCATAGGCTTATGGCTTTTGACCTGAAAGGGACCTCAGAGGGCATCTCTGAGGAAACTGAGGCCCGTGGAGTCTAAGTGACTTGCCCAAGGTCACGTGGCTAGTGTCAGAGAAGGGACTGGATTCCAGGTGATCTGACCCCCAATCCCTGTACCTTTCATCCTCTGCTGCTGGTCTTTCTCTTTGACACCATGCTTCCCTACCAAGTCCTGTGGTGCCTGGAGCCTTCAGCCACAGGACAGCAGGCATGCTGCCTCAGCAGGTTCTAAATTGGCTGTACCCCCTGGCACAGAAGGTATTCTGGGGCCAGTGAGTTAGTCGAATGTGACTGCTATAGATTGATGAAGAACACTGGTGCCAGGGGAAGCTGGCGCGGGAGTCTGATTGTGGGGAGGCAGGAGGGTAGGAAGGGGGAACCTGGGGCTCTGAGGGCAGCAGAGATCTGCCCAAGGTCACCCAGCTGGTGAGCAGGAGAGGGCCAGATCCAGTGCTCTCTGTAAGCACCTCAGGGCTGTTTGGAGAAGCCAGGGAGAGGCCCGTCGGAAATGTTTTAGGAGTAGAAGGGGCTCTTATCTTGATGGGGCTCTGACAGGGGAGGGCCATGCAAGCAGCCACAGGGCTGAGCATGTCCCCTCTGAAGCTGGGCGCAGAAGAGCCCCACGGGAGATCCTGGCAAACCTGTGCCTGAAATGGGCTGGAAGCTTCAGAGGGAGAGGGGAGCAACTGAGGCAGGGCGTGGGGATCTCCATCCAATTCTGCCGTCATGTCGCCCAGTGTCTGAGGAAGGCCAGCAGACACCAGAGCAGTGACCACTGGCCGCGATTCCCACCCGTCCCCTGTTCCTCCAAACTTGAGGTCTCTCTGTCCTCCTGAAGGGAAATTTCCCCAGCTGCTGCTTTCTCTTCTTCCAGATCCCCTTGTGTTCAGCAGACTATCTGGACCTTGCTCTTCCCATCCAAAAGTGCCAATCTCCCGGCTCCCCCTTTCCTACTCCCCCTTCCTGCTTTCCTCTAATCTCCCCTCCTCCCTGGCTCTCCTTCCCCTCCCCCTCCTCACACCTGGCAAGCCGCAAGGGCCTCCGGATTCTGTGCATTTTGTGGTCAGTGTGCCGTTTCCTGGGCAACAGGAGCTGATGATTCCCAGAAAGCTTCTCCTTGCTGGGGCCATGCCCCACTCCGAAGCACCCCACCCTGATCCAGAGACTCCTCTGATCCATCCAGTGTAACCTCCCACCCCATTCACGAACATTAGCTACAACATCCCGATGCTTCCCCTTGAATCCTTTGGGTGAGGGGGAGCTCACCATCTCACAAAGTAGTTCATTTCTTTGTGAGACAAGCCTGATTTTTGTATTGAATTTAAATCCATCTCCCTCCAAATTCCCTCCATTGTTCCCTTGCACTTGGTTGGCCCCTCCTCCCCCAGCATACCTGGAATGTATTCCCCTCTACACCTGCCTGCTGAGAACCCCTGGCTTCCTTCCAGGCTCAGCTCAGGCCCTAAATCCTGCAGGATGCCTTTCCTTATTGTCCATCCTCCACGATGTTAGTGCATCCCCCAGAGTGCATTTACTTTGTGTGTTTATGTGTGTACATATACATATATACATATATGTGTTCCTATATACACATATCTATCTATTTATCTGTCCATTCATCCATCTATTCATCCATCTGTTCATCCACCCATCTGTTGATTCAACTATATCCATCTATCTCTCTATCAAGCTGTTCATCCATCTATCCATCCATTTATCTACCCACCTATTAATTCATCTATCTATCCATCTATCTATATCTATCCATCCATCCATCTATCTATGTCAATGTATCTATCCATCCATCTAGTTATCTAGCTATCTAGCTATCATTCAATGTATCTATCCATCCATCCATCCATCTATCTATCTATCTATCTATCTATCTATCTATCTATCTATCTATC
>NW_020943070.1:2237692-2265155 GCF_900497805.2 Vombatus ursinus | reverse complement strand
ATCTATCTATCTATCTATCTATCTATCTATCTATCTATCTATCTATCTATCTATCTATCTCTGTATGTTGAGGAGGACCCTGCCTCTTCTATTCCTGCCTTTAGCACATTTGGGCAGGGCACTTCAGGCTTCTGAACCTCACTTCCTTCATTTATTACATAGGGATCACAGTACTTGCACCCCTGTCTCACAGAGTTGTGGGAAAGCACTATATAGAAGAGCCGATGGAAGCTGGGGTCCTAACTGTCCCCCCTTCCACACCTCATGTCATCAGCCATGTTGATGGGGGAGCCATAGGATCATGGAGTAAGAGCCATACAGTCCAATCCTCTCATTCTACAGAAAAGGAAACTAAGGCCTAGGGAGGAGAATACCCAGCGGACCCAGGTCTGCTGCCTCCAGTCCTCTGCTCTTTCCATTGTGCCCCTGATAGAGCTTCATCCACGGCAGTCTTCTGCCCGTCCTGAGCTGGGCATCAAGCGGTTTTCTGTTGTAACAGGCACTGAACGGGAGCCGTGCTTGGGAGCCGAAGGGGCGGGTGGCTGAAGACCCCAGGGACAGTTATTTTTGGTTTCTGTCTTTTCTTGGCTTCCTTAATTGCTCCAGCAACACTGAGGGAGGACAGCGTCTTCATGTCCCCTTCAGCAGATGGTTCATTGGCAAAGAGCACTTGACAGAGACTTAGGTAAGCTTGGGCTGAGGTTCTATAGAATCGGTGAATCTGCAGGCATTTCTGAGTGCCTGGTGCACCAGGCATTGCTCAGAGCTGAAGAAGTAAATGCAGACCCCAAAGGGTCTCTGTTCTCTTATATCTCTCAGGGGAGATGACAGGCATATGTACACCGAAGTATATACTGAATAAATAGAAATAAATACAAAGTGCTTTGGGGAAACAGGGTGCTAACAGTTGGGGGGCAGGTGAGGCTTCATGAAGAAGGCAGCAAGTGACCTGAGTCTTGAGGGATTCTCTAGGGGGGAGGGGAGGAGGGAAAGCATTCCAGGCATGGGGCACAGCCAGTACAAAGGCACAGAGGTGGGATAGAGGAACAGAAAGAAGGACCATAGATTATAGGAAGGAGAGTAAAGTGTAATGAGGCTGGAGAAGGGGTTTGGGCTGGGCTGTCGGAGGCTTTAAAAGTCAAATGCAGAAGTTCATATTTTATTTGAGTAATAGGGAGTCATTGAAATTTATTGAGTAGGGGAGTGACGTGGTCAGACCTGCACATAAGGAAAATCATTTTGGTGCTTGCCAGCGGAGTGACCTTGGGCAAGTCATAGCCTTGGCAGGTGGCAGTGGAGGGGACGATGCTGGGTTTAGGGTTAGTGGACTTGGTTTGGATCCCAGCTCTGCCAGAGAGACCTCGGTCAAGTTCCTCTCTCGCAACCCTCATCTGTGAAATGAGGGGATTGGACTTCATGGCCTTTGAGGTCAGCTCCAGCTCTGAATAATTAACAACAACAAGCAGCATTTATGTAGGTTTGCAAAGTTCTTTATTCAATATTATCCCATTTAGTGCTGGCAACAGTTCTGTGAAGTAGATACTATTATTTACCCTCAATTTACAGTTGAGAAAACTGAGGCAGACAGATTAAATGACTTGTCCAGACCCAAACAGCTAGTGTCTGGATTTGAACTCAGGTCTTCCTGACTCCAGGCCCAGCTCTCTTTCTTCTCTGCCATCCTAAATCTATGATCCTATGAGAGGTCTCATTCCTTCTTTGAACCCTGGATTCCTCAAGTTGGCAAGTTGGGGCCAATATCCCCTGTGCCGTCTTCTCTAGAGGAAAGTTGTGAGGATGCAGTGACATCCAGTAGGGAAGCGCTGGGTAAACAGGAAGTTGTTCAGTCATTTTAGTCGTGTCCAGCTCTCCGTGACCCCATTTGGGGTTTTCTTGGCAAAGATACTAGAATGGTTTGCCATTTCCTTCTCCAACTCATTTTACAGATGAGGAAACCGAGACGAACAGGGTGAAGTGACTTGCCGAGGGTCACACAGCTAGGAAGTGTCTGAAGTGGTATTTGAACTTAGGAGATGAGTCTTCCTGACTCCAGGCCCAGTGCTCTAAATGTGTTACTTTGAAAGATCCGTGGTCCCATCAGTGTGAGCCTGTCCCTTCACTGATGAAGATTGCCGCCCCTCCTAGCCTTTGTGAATCAGCTCCACCTTCACAACTGATTGGGGCTGCAGAAAGTCTTGCCCTGATGGTCAGACTCAGGGAGACGAGGCTATAGGAGTTCTGGTCCTGACACCAGATGCCCAGTCTGCCATGAGGCCTATTCTGAAACCTTCCCAGCTTATTGGGAGCCTGCCTAGGCTTGAGATCAGCTGGCACTGTCGCTGGGAGTCCGGGTCACCTCCACGCTATGCTGAGGCGGGCTGCAGAGTTGGGAATAAACGTCAGCTTTTATGAATCCTGAGATTTATTCCAAATTGGAAATATATTTTCCTAAAGTGACTGGCTCCAGGCCATTTCCCTCTTTCCCCAAGTCCTAAAAAAAGCTTCTTTTAAAAGATTTCATTAATCAATATGGATCTAACATTAGTGGAATCCCCTCCCCCACGATTCGACTTAATACTTCCTAGACAGAACAGTTAAATGGCTGAATGGAAACAATGTGGACCCAAATTGTGGCTCTTCTACTTCCTAGGTGTGTGACATTGGACAAGTGACTTCACTTCTCTGAAAAAACAGGCAGCAATCCCAGGACTACTTGCCCTGCAGGGCTGATGGAAGGATTAGACAAGATGAGGATAGGAAATCCCATTGCAAACTGTGAAGCGCTGTCCCCAGATGAGTGACTGTCATTGGAGGGGACTTGCCCATGATTCCAGTGTCTTGGTAATTCCACCTGGGTGCCCAACCTTGGTGATGGCCAGGCCTTGAATGGTGTGATAACAAGAGACTGTTCAGATCTCTGGAGCAGCATCAGAGCAGGTGGTTTTCAGTGGGGTCTAAGCCCTTCCCCCTGCCTCCTGTTCTTCCTCAGGGGACTACTCTGCACATCTGGATGCTACTTGACGGATAGCTCTGTTTGAGTGAGAGAGTCCAGGGACTAAAGGGTCAGTGAAGAAGCATTTATTAAGCACCCCCTGTGTGCCAGGCATGGTGGTAGGGACAGAAATAAAACCACCCCTGCTCTTCAGAACCTTCCAAGTACATACAGTATAAACACAATTAAGCACCAAGCAGTTCGTTACAAGGTAACTTGGGAAGGAAGACCCTGGCAGTTGAGGGGGTTCAGGGAAGGCTTCTCAGAACAATTTTTAAATGCACACAATAAAACACATAGGATCAAAAAGGGAACTATATTAAAATACTGTTATCATCAAAGTATTTTAAAAAACCAAGTTCATAGACCCCAGGTTAAGAATCTCTGAGTAGAGAGAGAAGAGGGCCCAGGACAGAGCCTTCAGGCACACACATAGTTGGGGGACGTGGTGTGGTTGATGGTTCAGGAAGGGAGACTGAGAAGGAGGGATCAGACCAGTGAGGAGAGAGCCAGGAGAGGGTCAGATCAAAAAAGCCAGAGAAGGGAGAGCATCTAGGAGGGGAGGGTCAATGGTATTAAGTATAGCAGAGAGGATGAGGACTGATGAAGGCCAGCTCATTTGACAGTTGCATCATCATTGGTAACTTTGGTGAAGGTAGTTTCAGTTGAATGGCGAGGTTAGAAGCCAGGTTGCAAAGGGTTCAGGGGTGAGAAGAAGACGTGAAGGCAGCGTCTGGAGACTTTTTTCAAGGAGTTTGGCCGAGAAGGGGGAGAGAGATACAGGATGATTGCTTGAGGGGATGGTGGAGTCGATTGAAAGGTTTTTAAGGATGGAGGTGTGTTTAAAGGCAACATAGAAGGAAATGGGAGAGAGAAAGAGAGAGAGAGAGAGAGAAAGATTGACGATTTGATGGGGGGGATGGATGGATGATGCCATCTGCTAGAAAAGGTGGCTGGGGATAGAATCAAGGGCACATGTGGATTGATCCAGGCAAGGAGAAGAGATTGGGAAAAAGGATGAAAGAGTCAGGATCCAGTCATATCTGGGGGTTTTGAAGTGAGGGAAGTGAGAGAATGTGGAACTCCTGTTGAATGACCTCTGTTCTATCCGTGAAACAAGAGGTGAGGTTCTCAGCTGAGGGGAAGGAGGCTGGGAGGTGTGGGAATGTGAGGAGGGAAGTGGCTTGGAAGAGCTTCTGCTGGGAGTGAGCTGGGGAATTAACTAGAGAGGAGTGGAGTAAAAGGACTGCCTTGCTGCAGTGAGGACTCACTTGAAGTCAGAGAGCGTGGATTTATATGGTGATTGGTCAGCGCGGTGGTGAGATTTCTTTCCCTCACAGCAGGTTGTGAGTAGGAGTAGAGGAAGCAGATACTGGGAGGAATCCGGAGCTGAGGTCTGGCAGCAGATGAGTCATGAGGGGATTAGGGGGCAAGGGAGAGCAGAGAACAGCATGGAGATGGAGGCTTACTCTATCTTCAGGATCAGAAAGGGAGGAAAAGGGCAGGAAGGACAATGGCCTGAGAAAGTATTGAAGGGGGGGCTGGAAGGTTAGGAGAGGGGAAGCATAGGGAGAAACGGAGTGATGGGAAGTTCTGGCCAAATGGGGGATATCGGGGTTTCTAATTAAGGAAGTGGAACACTTGTTGGTGAGATCCTGTGTGTGTGTGTGTGTGTGTGTGTGTGTGTGTGTGTGTGTCTGTGTCTGTGTCTGTGTGTGTCTGAAGTAGAGTGAAGGATGAGGAGGATGAGACTTTGGAAGGGGAGGGCATTTAGGGGAGACCCCAGTATAAATGCAGGAGTTGGGGAAGAGAAAATGGAGAACCAGGTGCCTAATTACTATGCCTAAAGGCCAACGTATAAAAGTCACTATGATGTAGATTAGGTGGGAAATTTCCATCGAGTCCTGACCAAAGGTGGATGTGGCTGGTGGATTGTTCGAGCTCAGGAGTTCTGAGCAGCAGGAGGGCTAAAGTCCACCAGGTGACTATGCCAGGGCTGGCATCAATACCCCATTCTTTTCTCTCTAGTCAGGGGTTCTTACTGTGTAGTCTATGGACTTTTTAAAAAAAAACACTTTGATAACAGTATTTCAGCATAACTAGTTTTTTCTTTAATCCTATCTATTTTATTATATGCTCTGTTTCTGGTTTGGGCTGGTTGGTTCCTCTATAAGCAGCCTAGTACTTTCTCCCCCAACTCAGGGGGGCTCACTGTCGGTGCCAGACTTGATGTAGTCAACTGATGAGCTTTAACCCTTCTGTAGCTCAGAACTCCTGAACTCAAGCAATCCACCAGCCTCACTCTGCACAGTGGCGGAGACATCAAGCATGCACTATCATAATTTCGGCACAAGGGAGATGAGAAATAGGCTAGCTTAGTCGAAGAGACAGACTGAAAAGTCCCTGGTGCCAAAGGTTCTGCTTTTTGGGTAAGTGAGGGCGTTATTAATAGAAATAGAAAAAAATAAATCAATATTAGCTCATTCTTGCCCGCAGGTGGCCTGGAGCCACCAAGCTGAGCTACCATGGAGTTATACCCAGTGTGAGCTATGCAACTCCAGCAATGCTCACTGCGTCTCCTGACCCCAAGGAAAGACATACCTGCAAGATGATGGAGAACAAAGCCTTTTCTCTAAAGCAGAGGTTCTTAACCTGACGTCTGGAAACTTAAACACTTTTTTTGATAGCTGTATTTCAATAGAATTGCTTTCCATTGTAATCCTATGTATTTTATTTGATGCATTTAAAAACATAATTCTGAAAAGGCATCCATAGGCTTCAGCAGCCTGCCACAGGGGCCCAGGATACTAAAAGGGTAAAGAACCTTTCATCCAAGGAAACTAGGAAACAAAATATTATTGCAACAGTGAAGAAGTAGCTTGACAGGGAAATAGGAGACTTCCCTTTTAAATTCCATTTACAGTATTTGGATGGAAGAGGAAAGAAGAGAAACCTGCCTACTGTCTCAGGTCTTTAGAGAGACACAGTTCATTTCTTCCACAGAGGTATTTCACCAGGGTCATAACCCTAAATGGGGAACTGTCTGTGATCAAGGACAGTCGTTATCCTTCTGATCACTTCTCTCTTCCTGTTTGTTCCTCAGGAGGCAGGGAGGGAGGAATGCCAAGGGCTATTGCTGTTGCTACGTAGGCACCCTTTGTAATGCTGTAGCTGCCTTCTCTCTCTTCATCCCCAGCTACTGCTGCAGCTTCTTTCTCTACTCTCATTCATTCAGTTCCCAAAGTCCCATTGGTTCAAAACTTCACAAGCTTTCCCAAAAATTCCATTGCAGTTCAAACCACAAGTATTCTGTTGAAACCCCAAACTATATTTCACAGGCAACTCGTCCTTAGAGACTTGTGCAGCCCGTGCAGAAGACTTACCATTCCTCTCAGGGGTTTAGAATTTGGCAGTCCCTTGCAAATTCAGTTGCAGTAATAATACAGCAAAACATCAAATACACATCAGGATATAACAGAACAAGGATGACTTACGCAGAATCTCAAGAAATCATGATAGAGTACCATTCACAGAATAGATACATCAGTCAGTCAGTCAATAAGTATTTATCAGGCACCTGCTATGTACCAGACACTGTGCTAAACACTGAGGATACAAAGAAAGGGGAAAAAACCCCAAACCCCAGTCCCTGCTCTTAAGACGTGCAAGAGAAACAAAATGCAACCAATTATGTTTATATATAAATATAATTTGTTGTATATATATATATATACACATATGCATCTGTGTATGTGTGTGTATGTGTGTGTGTGTGTGAGAGAGAGAGAAAGAGAGAGAGAGAGAGAGAGAGAGAGAGAGAGAGAGAGAGAGAGAGAGAGAGAGAGAGAGAGAGAGAGAGAAGGGGTTGTACATGAGAGGACTTGGGAACTCATTGGATATGGGGGATGAGAGAGAGTGAGGAGTAGAGGGTAGTACATGAGTCGGAAGCCCAATTGATTGGGAGGATGGTGGTACCCTGAATAGAAACAGGAAAATTAGGAAGAGGGGAGGACTTGGAGGGAGAGAGGTAATGAGTTCAGTTGTGGACAAGTTGAGTTTAAGATGTCTCTGAGATGTCTAGTTCAAGATGGATCCCAAGGTAGTTGGAGATGGGAGACTGGAAGGATAGGTTAGGGCTGAATACATGGAATAAATAGATCTGATAATCATCAGTGATAAATGCAGAAGACAGGAAACAATGCAAAATGTGACTAGCTAGCTGGTGGTTAAATTTATATATGAGGACAACAGGAGTGGATTGAAGAGGGGAAGTCTTTGGACTTCTGGTTCATTGTTGTTCCATTTATACAACTGTAGGAGGTTCCATCAGGGCAACGAGACATTTACTTCCTCAGGTAGCTGGAAGAGAAAATATCCGGAGAGTATAATTGACAGGACAAGATCAGTGATGTCAAATAACAGCCTTCCACTTCTCCATGGAAAATTGTGGTGCATGGGAGAATTATGGAGATGGGCAGATGTCCTAACTGATAGAGACAGAGGTAGAGATAGAGAGATAGTCAGGCACAGAAACGGGGGTGGGAGGGTGGGGGGAGGGTGTGGAGTAGGAGGAGTCCTTGAGACTTTTCAGACTTTACACTAATAAGATTGACGAGCAGTTCTGGTAGAATTCTAGAATGTATTATCAAAGGGGTGGTTTGTGAATACTTAGAAAGGGAGGAAGCAGTCACTTTTGGGCTCTCCTGGAGTATGTATGTCATGCCAGACTAACCTCATTTCCTTTTTTGACGCTGTAAATACACTGATAGATCATGGAAATGCTATGAAGATGCTGCTCATGTGAGGATGATAGCCCAGTGTTTATAAAGATGTACAATTTGCCAGGTATTTCACATACATTATCTCATTTGATCTCGTACTTCAGACCTTGAATACCAAATGTGGATTTTCATCAAGAAGTTTTACAAAACCTTTCCTTATCACAATGGTCAAGGTGGAGAGATGGGGATTAGATAGTAGAACTAAGCAGATGTGGAACTGGCTGAGTAATAGAATCCAAGGAGCATCCAGGCTTGAAGGAAGTCCTTCAAGGAACTCTCTTTGGCCTTACGCTGTCATCATTTCTCTCAGTCACCCACGTAAAGGCACAGGGGGCATCAAAGTTTGGGATCATAGAACCACAGGTTTTAAGAGTTGGGAAGGATCTCAGGGGCCTTCTGGTTCAACCTGTACACAAAAGGAATCCCCACTAGCAAATATCCACAAGTCCATGTATTGAAGCCGGAAAGGACAAGTCACATGTTGGACAATAGAATCAGGATCCACAATCTAGAACAGGGGTGGGGAACCTACACTCTTGAGCCACATGTGGCCCTTTAGGTCCTCAAGTGCAGCCCTTCCACTGAATCCAAACAAATGTATTCTATGAAGTTTGGATTCAGTCAAAGGGTCGTACTTGAGAACCTAGAGGGCCACACGTGACCTCAAGTTGGAAGGCTCCCCACAGATGGTCTAGAACGAGGGCAGAAGAGAATAAAGTATAATTTAATAATATGAAGTATAAAGTGTCACCCATGTTAGAAAAGTCAGCCACACAGATACAGGAGGGTGGCAAATGAAGACCCCAGCAGTTTATGTATGTGCTGTCAGGGTGCATTAAGTCAAATCAACAAGCAATTATTAAGTGCTTAGTATGTGTGAGGCACATTAAAAAAAGCCTGAGGTGGGGAAGAAAGAAGATACCTGCATGGAGTCATGGTGGAGAAAGAAGTCCAGAGTCAGGAGGGAATCCTGGACAGGGAAAGAAGAATTGAGTATGGCTGGCCCCTGGGTCCTTTTTTAAAATGGAAGGTCTAAGAGGAACTGGCCAAACAGAGGAAGGAGCTGCAGGGATGGAGGCATCTTCTAGGGTGAGAAAGCTGCTAAGCTATAGATTCCAGGACCAAGCAAGGTCTAGGATAGGACTAGGTAATGGTTCTTCTGTCTTCTGCCTTGTTTAGACCACGTGCTCAGTTCTAGGCACCACATTTTAGGAAGGATGTTGAAAAGCTGGCATGTGTCCAGAATGGGATGAGGGAATAGAAGCTTAGGTCCTGTGAGAACTTTTTGAAGGAACTGAGGATGCTCCCACATAAGAGAAGAATTAAGGTGATGTATTTGACGGGCTGTTATTTGGAAGTGGGATCAGCCTTGTTTTGCTTGGGTGGGTGAGGGTGGGGAAGGGGGCAGAACCAGAAGAAGTGGGGGAAGGCAGGAATTGCAGAAAACATTTCAGCTTTGTGTAAGGAGAATCTCTGAATAAGTTAAAAAGTCCAAGACCATATAGATGTATAGAAACTAGAACTCGATGAATTTGGAAGGTGACTTCAGAAGGCAATGAGCTTCCTGTGTTAGGGAGGAGAGGACAATCTACCACCTGCTGGGAATGTTTTTAGAGAGGATTTCAGCCTCACCTTCCAGTTGGCATGGGTGATCTCTCAGGGCCCTCTCAGCTGTGATATTGCCATTTTGAAGCTCTGAGGTTCTTTGTTGTAAGGGCCCTCCTAGGTCTGAGGTTCAACATTCTAGCATTCTGTATTCTAAGTTCCTCCAAGCTCCCAGATTAGCCCCCCAGCCCCCGACTTGCTCTGACAAGTCTTATTCTAATATTTTCTGTTCTAAGGACACTTCAGGCTCTGAAATGTTATGATTCTATTACATCCCAGTGAACTAGCTTGAGGACCTTGAGAAGTTAATTAAGTCCAATTCGGCAGACCTTAATTGAATGCCTATTTGGATGACTTGACTGTACACAGGTAAATCTAAACTCGAGTATTAATGATTTCTGTGACTTCGGCAGCCGCCACTTTCAGCGATAATGAGAGCAGAGTTTCATTATCTTCAGATGGGCAGCCTGAAGGAGCTGGGAGAAAGGGTGGAGGAGACGGGAGTTCAGAGTTTTAGTCGCGGCTCTGCCATTAATTCTATGTTAGCCTGTCACTTCTCCTCCCTGAACCTCATTTTCCTCTTCTGTAAATTGAGGGAATTGGAAGAATCACCCTAATAGTCTGAGATAGTGGTACTGTAAGGCTCTCCTGATCCTGAGTTTCTTCCCCATTGGCCTACCGAGGTATTGACTTTGCCCCTTCTGCTTTCCTCCCTATGGTGAGGTACCTCCCATCTCTGGAAGGCCCTTGTGAATCCTCATGTTCATTAAACTATTCCTGGTTTGATAGAGTCAGAAGTTTAGAGCTGGCAGGCACCTAAGAAATAATCTAGTCCATCCCCCTTCCCCCATTTTACAGATGAGGTAACTGAGACCTAGACAAGTTTCGGGGTCTCAGAGGTAGTAAGTGGCAGAGCTGTGGAACCTCGATTTATTTACCTGTAAAATGGGGACATTAATCTCTCACAGTGCTATTGTGAGAATAGAGGAGAACATAGGATCATAGGACCCTAATCCAACCTCCTCCTTTAAGGAACAAAGAAACTGGGAATGAAAGAGGTTTAGTGACTTGTCCAAGGTCACATAGGAATGCACATAGAAGTGTTTTGTAGAGTCAGACCCTCTAGTCAGACCCTGGGGGGTTGTCTTACTGTCTTTTCAGGGTAAGGTAAGCTCCTTGAAGAGATTTCTGGAGCTATTTATCTTTGTCTTGGTATTCCAAAGACCTACAACACTGGCACACAGTTAGTGCTTAATAAATGTAGGTTTGAATTGCTCTGACATCACTGTCAAAGTAGAGCAGTGAAAACAGCCGCAGCTGTGGACTCGGAGAACCTGGGTTCAGATCCTTCTCTGGGTCTCCTTTCTGCTTCCTCTTCTGTAAAGTGTGGGGCTTGAAGGAGGTGGCCAGGGGCCCCGTGCACTGTCCAAGGTCCTGCCTGGGCAGCCTCCCACTTCAAGACTTCTCTTTGCCACCCTTCTCCAGGACGTTTTTCCTGAGTACCCTCCAAGGATCAAGGGCTCCTGTTCAGCTGGGCTCCCTTTGGGGAGAACTCAGGCAGGAAATGATGACTTTAATACCAAATTACTTACCCAATTAGGCACTCTGGAGCTGGCAGGCTGTGGTGGGGGCTTTTTTCCCCCTTTAAACTCCAAAGCCTTTTAGCAGTTGAAGCTTCACAATGAAGTAACTGTGTGATTAGTAATTAAATTCTCACTCCTAAGAGTGATGTCTTACTAGTGTGTGTGTGTGTGTGTGTGTGTGTAGATTTTCAAGCCTGCATAGCCACCATCTTACTGAGTTGCCCCCAGATGCCATGAGAGCATATTAAAGGAAGAGAATGAAGAGAAGAAACCCCTCCCATCTGTATGAGGCCCTTCCTGAGCTTCCCCTCCCCCTGCCATTATCTTGTATTTATTTTGTGTCAGCTCCTTGAGAATAGGAATTGTTTCATTCCTTGTATGTGTATCCCCTAGGCTTAGCACAGCCCCTGACATGTAGCAGTAGGAGCTTAATAAATGCTTGTTTGATCTATTGTGTGTACTATTGTGTGATCTATAATGTGTATACATTACCTTCCCAACAGAAGGAAAGCTTTTTGAGGGTAGGCACTGGTTCAGTTCTGTCTTCCTAACACCCAAAGCTTAGTACAGTGCCTGGCATGTAGTAGGAGCTGAATAATTGCTTACTGATCTATTTATATCTCCAAAGTTACTGGTGTCCTCTTAATTGCCTAATCTGGTATTGTCTCCCTTGATGGACATTTGAGGTCAGGGACAGCTTCTTTTTGTCTTCCATTCTCTAGGATCTAGTTCAGTGTCTGGTCCAGAGTAGATGCTTAATAGATGTTTATTGATTGATTGATTGATTGATTGATCCCTTCTCCCACCCGCCTAGCCCTCATCAGGACTGAGCCTGCACCAGCTTAGGATGCAATGGATACAGTGGAGGAGTCGAGGCAGAATGCCCTGAGTTGTAAATCCTACCTTTGACCCTAGTGGTATAAGCCTGGGCAGGACATGAAACATCTCTCAGCCTCAGTTTACTCACCTGTGAAATGGGGACAATAACACTTAGAGCATAAAGATGATATGAGGATTAAATGATTTAATGTAGGTGAAATGCTTTGCAAATCATAAAGCACCATGGAAATGGAAGTTACCATTATTAGACGGTGCAGAGAGTACAGGGAGCTGGATTCAAATCCTGGCTCCTAGAATTAAGGTGTGGGCTGATTCTGCTCCTATGGGTGACCATAAAGTGTTACAGAGCTAATGGTAAAGATGTTATTATCAGGTTCTATTTCCCCACAGACTGGACTAATAACATTAACTATTTAGCTAGGGCTGAGTGCATCTTCTGTACCAAGGCATATGTTTGGTGACAGCTGGAAGAATTCGGGACAGAGTCCTGAATCCTCACCATTGCTTCTTTCTGGGCCTTAGTTTCCTCATCTGTAAAATGAGAGGTCTGGACTGATGGCTTCTGGGCTGCTTTCCATAGACGTTCTTTATTCTAAGCACACATCCCCCTTCCCAGTTCTGACATTTCACATTCTAAGGGCCCACTGAGGACCTTGCCTGACTTCACTGAAAAAAAAAAACTGAAGACGTTCTTGGAGAGCTCTTTCTTTTCCCCATTTCACATCCCTCTGACAGCATCCCCAGCATCCTTCACTCCAGTGTCTGATGAAGATGTATCCTTTCCCCTTATCAAGGCCAACCACCTACATCCTTTGACGCCATCCCCTCCCAGCTTCTCTGGCAGACTCACTCTACCATTCACTCTGCTCATTGTTAGTTCCTCCTTATCTATTTTTCCTTCTCTGGGGCTAACAAACATGTCAATGTCTCCCTTATCTTAAAATCCCTCGCTCTTTGCTGCCATCTCTGCTGGCTGCCATCCTACTCCCCACCTTTGCCCTGCTTCTGAGCTAGATTCTGGTTAAGCCCTGTATGCTAGGTGCTTCTGCTTTCTTTCCTTGAATAAAATTGCGACCTGACTTTCGAACTCCTCATTCAACTGAAACTGTGCTCTCCAAAGTTACTGGTGTCCTCTTAATTGCCTAATCTTTCTCAGTCTCCATGCTCGGTCTTCATCCTTGTCGCATTCATTGACTATGGGTGTCCTCCAGGGCTGTGTCTCAGACTCCGTTTTCTCTTCACCCTGTCACTTGAGGATCTCATTGGCTCCCAAGTGTTCCATTATTATCTTTATGTTGATGGTTCCCACACCAATATGTTCAGTGCTGGTCTCTTCCCTGAAGTCTGTCCTGCAAACTCACTGACTACAGGAACGCTTTCCCTCCTCACCGATGCCTCTTAGAATTTCTAGCTTACTTCAAGATTCAACTCAAATCCTGTGCTTTGCAGGAGGCATCTCCCAGGCCTTCCAGCTATTCTCAGTGCTTCTGGCTCCAATGTACTTTTTAAAACATTAATATGTAATATTTCCCCCCTCAATTACATGTTAAAACAATTTTTAACATTTGTTTTTTTAAGCTTTGAGTTCCAAATTCTATCTTTTTTCCTTTCCTCCCTTCCCCCGTCCCTGAGGCAGTAAGCACTTAGATATTAGTTATACAGGTGCAATCATGTAAAACATTTCCATAGTAGCCATTTTGTACAAGAAGACTCAAATAAGAAAAAATAATGAAAGAAAGAAAAGGAAAAAAAATAGCATGCTTTAGTCTGTATTCGGTCAATATCAGTTCTTTCTCTGGAGGCAGGTAGCATACTTCATCATGAATCCTTTGGGATTGTCTCAGATCATTGTATTGCCAAGGATAGTGAAGTCATTCATAGTTCTTCGTACAATATTGTTACTGTATCCAGAGTTCTCCTGGTCCTGCTCACTTCACTCAGCATCAGACCATACAAGTCTTTCCAGGTTTTTCTGAAGTCAGCCTGCTCATCATTTCTTACAGCACAATAGTATTCCATTACATTCATATACCACAACTTGTTCAGCCATTCCCCAATGGATGGGCATCCCCTCAATTTCCCATTCTTTGCCACCACAAAAAGAACTGCTGTAAGTATTTTTGTACAAATAAGCCCTTTTCCCTTTTTTATGTCTTTGGGATAGAGATCTAGCAGTGGTATTGCTGGATCAAAGGGTATGCACAGTTATATAGCCCTTTGGGCATAATTCCAAATTGCTCTCCAGAAAGGTTGGATCAGTTCACAATTCTACCAATAGTGCATTAGTGTCCTAGTTTTCCCACATCCCCCCCAACATTTGTCATTTTCCTTTTTTGTCATATTAGCCAATCTGATAGGTATGAGGTAGTACCTCAGAGCTGTTGTAAGTTGTATTTCTCTAATCAATAGCGATTTAGAGCATTTTTTCATATGACTGTAGTTAGCTTTCCAATGCTACTTTCCATCTGCTCTGTCTGTATCTTGTCTGTACCTACTTTTAATGCTATCTACCCATTAAAAAGCAGGGATCATTTCTGCTTTTTCTTTATTTCCCAAGCACTTACTACAGTACCTGGCACATAATGAAAGCTTAATAAATGCTTACTGATGAGGGACACTAGTTAGTGAAGTGGGTAGGGCACCGGCCATGGAGTCAGGAGAACCTGAGTTCAAATCTGGCCTCAGACACTTATTAGCTGTGTGACCCTGGGCAAGTCACTTAACCCCAACTGCCTCCAAAAAATGCTTATTAGTGGATACCTGAAAATATATGGCTTATTCTGACCATGGAGTCCATCCATATCATGAGAGGAGGGAGATTTTTATTGATCCAAGTTCTAGTTTCTTTTGGTGTTCGGTCATTGTGTATACTTGACTCTGAATTAGTTTTTAAAAGGTCTCTGATGTTTCTCTGAATTCTTCCTGTTTGCCTTTTTTTAATGGTTCAATGATAGTCCTTTACATTCCTTGATGAGTTTGTGCAGTCATTCCTACAATTTCTAGATAACTGTTCAAGTTTTTCACTCCCACAAATTTTTGGTATATTGCATACAAATATTTGGTTATATTGCATCTTGGGACCATAAGATCATAAATCTAGGGTTGAAGACACCTCAGAGGCCTTCTCGTCTAACCCTCTAATTTTACAGATGAGAAAACTGAGGCCCAGTGAAGTTAGGTGACTTGCCCTTAGTCACTTGGATAAGTGAGAATTGGATTAACTTAATTAACTCAGGTTCTAGAGTCAATGGTCTTTCCATCATGTCATGCACTGGGACTTTTCAGACTTTTTTTTTTAATACAGTTAAGGCTTTTTGAAGAGACCCAATATCCAGTGATCTTTCTCTTCCTCTCTCTCTCTCTTCTTTTTTTTTTTTTTTTTGTAGGCAGTTGGGGTTAAGTGACTTGCCCAGGGTCACACAGCTAGTAAGTGTCAAGTGTTTGGTCTGAGGCTGGATTTTAACTCAGGTCCTCCTGACTTCAAGGCCAGTGCTCTATCCACTGCGCCACCTAGCTGCCCCCAATGATCTTTCTCTTACTCTCTATCTCCTCGCCCCCAATTTCTGTCTTTGGCTTTAATAGCCTAGTTGCCCCCAAATTTGATTTCCAAGAATTCTAGGTCCCAGGGTCCTGGAGTGGAATGGCCAAGTTGGGAAGGAAGGAGAATGAGAAGCCATGCTGTTGAGCCTGGGAGGCCAGCTGAGGTGCCTGTGGTCATAGTTCTCAGTCTCTACCCCTCCCCTCCAGTACAGCACCCTCCCCAGTGTCCCCAGAGCCTCCCATGCTGCCGCCCTCCAGCATTCCTGTCGTGCTGAGCTGGCCTTGTACTGAGCAGCCACACAGAAGAGGATAGGAACTGATTTTCTGTGATGACAGCCCCTGGCCATGCCTCAGAGATGTCACAGCTCATTCCTCATCCCTCTTGTTCTTCCGGCCTCCTCCGCCCCAGCCCTGGCTCACCCACTGAGGAGCTACGACAGCTCCCTTCACAGGAGCTCGTAGACTTGCATCTGGAAATGACTAAGGAGGCCGCCCAGGCCAGTGGCCTCGACTTACAGATTAGAGGGTCCTAGAACAACAGTTACCTTGGAGGCCATCTGAGCCAACCCTCCCTTTTATAGATGGGAAGATCTCAGAGCAGAGAGGGACCTCAGACCTCATCTAGGTGAACTGGCATGGCACAGGGGAAGGAGAGCTGGGGCTGGAGTCTGAGGGTCTGGGTTCAAATCTTAGGCATGCCACTCCTAACTGTCACCTTGCCCAAGTTATTTAACCACTGCCTGCTTCAGTTTCCTCATCTGTAAAATGAGGAAACAATAAACAGTAAAAACGAGGCACTGGGGCCTCTGAGCTCCCTCTGACACAGAGACGCAGTACCTGGGAACAGTGTGTGGGTGAGAAGCCAAGATCTAGGATCTTATAATTCCAGAAAAGTGGTTCCCCAGGCTGTGTCTGAGTGTTTCCAGTGAGGAGAGCCTCCCTCCCACCCGTGGTGGTGACATTAGCTCAGTTCTCATGGCTAGGAAGCTTTTCCATGTAAAATCTAAACCAGCATCCCTGTAACTTCCATCCATGTGTCTTTGTTCTGACCTCTGGGACCAGGCAGAACCGGGCTAATCCCTTTTCCACAGGACAGCCCTTCAGATGCCAGAATGAATCAACCAGCCTTTGTTAAGCCCCTACAGTGTGTCAGTCACCACCCCCCCACCCCCGCAGCTATGCATGCATTGTTGACACAAAGACAAAGTGAGAGTCCCTGCCCATGAGGAGCTTACGTTCTGATGAGGAAGACAGCATGAACTTGTGTCCATCATGTAACCAAGATGAATACAAGAGGGTTTTGAAGGGAAAGTGGCAGGGCCAAGAGGAGCTTCTGGGAGAAGGTGAGACTGGAGCTTAGTTCCAAAGGAAACCACATTCCCAGCCACGTTTGCAGATTAGGCTGATGGACTCCCAGGGAGCCTCAAATCCTCAAATGCCAGAGCTGCAAGGGACCTCCTGGGGGGCCATCTAAGCCAACTGCCTTCATTCACCAACAAGGAGGAAGAAATTCTGAAGCAGGTATTGAAAGGGCCCCAAAGAGCTGGCTTCCTCGTTGGTGAGTTTCCCCTTAAAATGGGGTTTAAGTTATAGGTCCCGATAGTCAAGACTGTGACAAGTCAGAGAAAGAAAGGCTTAATTGCTGTGGGCTGGGGTGACATGGACAGCTTCCTGGGGATTTGGGACGTGCGGACTGAAGGGGTTTGAGCAAGACAATAGGCTGGCTCAGTCTTTACCAGCTGGCTGACTTGGGCCAAGTCATGTTGCCTCTCTGGGCCTCAGTCGCCTGATCTGTGAAATAGGTCATCTCTCAGGCCCCTTATAGCCCTGAATCTATGAGCCTAAAATTTGTATTTACACAGGACACACAAATATACACAGTGCCTTCCCACCTCCTCCTCACAGGACCCTGCCTCTCCAACCATCCTGGACTCCGATAAGGGAGCTTTTTCACCTTCTCTGCCCCAGAACCAGCGGCCACTTCACTTTCCAGCCAGCCTCCCCTATTAGAATGTAAGCTCCTTGAGGGCAGGGACCGTCTTTTTGCATACATTTGTACGCACCGCACCGTGCTTAGCACAGTGCTCTGTATATGTTGCTGTTCAGTCATTTTTCAGTGTCTGACTCTTCGTGACTCCATTTGGGGTTTTCTTGGTAAAGATACTGGAGTGGTTTGCCATTTCCTTCTCCAGCTCGTCTTATAGGTGAGGAAACTGAGGCAAACAGGGTGAAGTGACTTGCTCAGGGTCACACAGCTAGGAGGTTTCTGAGGCTGGATTTGAACTGATGAAGAGGGGTCTTTCTGACTCCAGACCCTGTGCTCTGTCACCTGCTTGGTATATAGTAAGTGCTTAATAAATGCTGTCTCTCTGCCTCTATTTCTGTCTGTTTCCCTGTGCTCACCTCGTCCCCACTTATCCACTGCCACACACTTAATACATTTTCCGCATATAGACGCAGCCACCCAGTTAGTCCTGGAAAAAGCTGTCTGGTCCTCTAGCACAGGTCTGTGTGACCAGACATGGGTTGGCGTGGAGCAGTTAAGGTTTTCCTTTTTCTCCTGGCTGAGGAGCCTGGGCTAATCAGAGAGTCCAGGGTCCCCGTGGGGAGGAGGGGCTGAAAGGGAGGAAGGTGGAGGCTCAGAGAGAAGAGCTGGGAGGAGGAGGACCGAGTGGGGGAGGGTCAGAAGATACCATCTTCTGACTTCACAGTGTGATCATCCTTCCTCCTTCCTAGCTAAGCTGCTCCCCCCTAGACGCCGTAACCCCACAACACCTCCCTGAGAAGCTGCTGCCCCTGGGTTTGTGGGAAAGCTGATGAGAGTCAGGGTGAGATAGGAGGAGGAGAAGAGACAGGCCGTGTGTCTGTGTTTGATGCGTGGGTGTGCGAGTGCGTGTGTGTGTGTGTGTGTGTGTGTGTGTGTGTGTGTGTGTGTGTGTCCGGGAGACACAGAGCCCGGGAACTGTGTGTGGGTAGAAAGCCAGAGAATAAGCAGAGAAGGACAAATACGCAGATGTGCCCGGTATGGGAGCTGATGCACTGGCTTTGAGAGGGGAGACACAGATCCCCCATTCCCCCATTACTGACATCTTTGTCAGCCCCAGAACCCCTTTTGATCCCCCCAGCTTTGAGCAGCCCTGTTTGTGTGGGGCTCCTGGCTTTCTGTCTGTAGGTGAGGTTCCTGTCTCTCCCAGGCCTCAGTTTCCCTAGCTGTAAAATGAAGCAGTTGACCTCATCCAGTGGGTCTCACCCTTTGCTGTGTCATGGACTCCTTTGGAGGCTGCTGAAAGCCTATGGACCATGTTTTAAAATTACATCAATTCTATTGAAATAGTTATCAAAATATTCAAACAAACAAGTTTATCGATCCCAGGTTTGAGGTCCCTCTCAACTCTTTGTTTTCAGTAGAAACATTCTAGGTTTTAAGGCCCTCTGCAGCGTAACATTGTGTTCTAAGGTTTGTTCGAGTGGTAATATTGTGTCCTAAGGGCCTTTAACATTCTGCATTCTAAGGTCTATTAGAGTTGTAACATTCTGTGCTCTGTTGGTCTTACAAGCCCTGATATTCTGTGTGCCTATAGATCTGTGATGGAGAATGAGAATTGTCTGTCTTGTGTGTCTTATCTGTCAGCCTGTCCTGTCTGTCCGTCCATCACCCTGTCTGTCTGTTCATCTGTCTGTCAGCCTGTCTGTCTGTCCACTTGTCTGTCAGCCTATCTGTCTGTCCACCCGTCCATCTGCCTGGCCTCCTATCTGTCTGTCAGCCAGCCTGTGCCTCCCTCACATTCCGAAGCTGCGGCCGACTGCCCCTCCTCCACAGCATTGTTGCCATCACACTCGGGCTCCCCAGGTGCCTCCAGGGTTTAGTTTTTTTTCATATATATGAAAATGAATATTCTGATCCCCGCATGAAATCCCCATGTAGTGTCAGACTCTGCCAGCCTCCCTCCTTCCCCTCACCCCTCTTCTCTAGCTCCCCCCCAACTCCCCTTCGGTTTGGTGTGTGCCTGTGTGGCAGTGATAGCTCTGGGGGATAGATCAAGGCGACTGCATTTCAGGAAAAGAATTATTTCACTCAATTACTCTTACACACGAGCACTAGAGTCGTGGGAGGAGGGGGAGAGCACTCCCAACAGTTGGACAGATTTCCCTTCGTGTGTTGGGAAATCTATCATTTCATACCAACTCCTGCGTGGCAGGTAGAGATAGGCACCTGCTGAGCTGGGGGAGGGCAGGGAAGGCTGATGGGCTAGCAGGATCAGGGCAGAGGAGGCCTCTCTGTGAGCAGGGGGAGGGCAGGGAAGGCTGGTGGGCTGGCAGGATCAGGGCAAAGGAGGCCTCTCTGTGAGCTGGGGGAGGGCAGGGAAGGCTGGTGGGCTGGCAGGATCAGGGCAGAGGAGGCCTCTCTGTGAGCCTAAGTCTGATGGCTTGGCACAACCAGGGCAGAAAAGGCCTCTCTGTGGCTTAGAGGAACCTTGGGGAGACAATTGGAATTTACTTAGAACTCAGAGGAACATTCTCAGAACTGAGATGGACAAATCACTTTGCTTTCTTGGGCTTCATTTTCCTACTCTGCAAAATTAGGGAGGTGGAGCAGATGATCTGAACCCAATTGGTAGACCTGGTCCCAAGTCCTGACTCCAGGGACGGTGCTCTGTCCACTTTACCACCTCACTGCCCCTTTCCTTATCTGTTAAAAAGAAAGGGTGAGATCTGATGATCTCCGGGGTCCCTCTCAGCTCCAAATCCTGGGATCCTGCAAATTAGAAGAAATTGCATAGGGGAAAATACCTGGGACTTTCAATGAACATAAGCTGATGGCTGCCCCAAAAGCCGTTTTCTTAAACACTGGCCCTCTCCTAGTGACTCCGCGTGGCGAGGGATCATGGCACCTCATGATCTCTGGAGAATCAAAATGAGCAATGACCCATGGGGGAGTGGAAGAGCCGTGGGGGTGTATAAGTGGGTATGAGGGAGTGTAAGAAGGTTGGAGGGTATTGACAACGATCACCCGATAGACATCACTGGGGCCCGGCGTGCCTGGGAAATAACGTGGACTGGACGTGGGCAGGAAGCAACAGATGAGTGGCAACCTCTCACCCCTACCTAGTCCAATAGATACTTGTACCAGCGTGGTATCAGAAAGAATGGAAGAAGAGAGGATCCTCTGTGGAGGATCATGGGAAATCATGGCAGACTGGAATCACCCAGATTGGGATGGAGACCCAGATCCTTCCTGTGTGCCTCCGGATACCCTGGAATGTTCCTCCCTCCCTCCGTCAGGGAGTCTCTGGCTTCCTTCCAAGCATGGGTCACTCACTGCCTCCTATAGGAAGACTTTTTTAACTCTCCAGCGCTCAGTCCTCGCAGTTATTTTCTATGATTACTTGGTCTGCATGTCATATTTGCTATCTTAGGTACCTTTTGTCTTCTCTTCTTGCCCCCCTCCCCCCTCAAGCTTCTTGGAAGGAAAGACTACCATTTTTAAAAATCTTCTGTGCCAGGTACTCTGAGCTCGGCTAATAAATGTTGAATTGAAAGAAATTTACAAATGAGGAAGCTGAGGTCCAGGGAGTGTAGTCATCTCAGGTCTCTTGACTTCCATCTCCCCTTTGGGTCGCTAGACTCACATTTTAAATTTAGTTGTGAAGCTCAGGATTTAAAGAAGACCTAATGAATGAAAAAGCCTTTATTATGTGCTTACTATGTATCAGGAACTCTGCTGAACATTGTGGGTACAAGGCCAAAAGCCATCCATTCCTGACCTTAAGGAATTTACATTCTATAAGGGACATATAGAGAAGACTGGGACTGGAGACAGAGACTTTCCTCTTTTGAAAGCTCTAAGTTGAATGGAGAGTTTTTTGTGCATCCACACTGGCAGGTGCTTCTCCCACTCCACCTTTTTTCCCTCATTAGAATTGTATCTTTTGTATCCTCAGCATTTTGTTTTTGAGACCTTCCATCCCTCTTGGATGACTTCCCTCTGTCAGGCCCTGGGACCCAGCTTTTCTCTGAAGTCTTGGCCTTCAGTGCTCCCCCAAACTAGGCTGTGTACCTCACCATTCCCTGCTTTTTCCTTCATGATTGATAGCAGAATCCAAGTTAGAAAGATCACTTCCTCCCTAGGCTTCTGGTTAGAATGGGCAGCCTTTCGGGGCCCTTCCAGCTCTAGGTCTAGGCTTCTATGAATGTGGCAAATTCTCCCTCATACCTTTTATGATGTGAGTTGGGGGGTGGAGGTGGGGCATTCCTAACTATCTAGGTCCAGCCGGCACCAGGCTCTGGAAGGGACTAAAGTCGGGCTTGGGCCTCACCAGAGGTGAGAACCTCACTGTGTGCATTTCTACACCCGAGCGCACACAGGCTGCAGACCCTCCTTTGTTCAGTCCTGGCCTCTTTTCCTCCCTACTAGTGCAGATAATTGAGTGTGAGCTGTGGAAACCGAGTCAGCAGCTGGACCAGGCTTGATTTAGGTCCTCAGTCAAGTCCCCTAGGGCATGATGCTCATCAGACAATAGGCTGGTACAAACCAGGGCATGTGGTAAATGAGAGCTGCTGCATTGGCGTCTGGCACCACCCTGAGAAGAGAGAAAGCGCAAAGAGCCTGCCTGCCCGGTTCTTTTCCTGCTCGATGTTTGGATACCAATCAGTCTCAGCGGCAGCAGGGAGCAGTAGACTCCAGACCACTGACTGGTTCTAGTTCTTCTCAGAGGCAAAAGCTGCCCCCCCAGACCCTCCCCACACCTCTGAGGTTACCATGAGTGTCTGTCAGAGGCCAAACCATTTGGTGAGGGCTGGCCAGGCCCGCTTCACTTGGGCATATTGTGGACTGAGGGCGTCAGACCATATGGTCATGGTGAGAGGCAGAGGGAGCTGGGCTCCAACCCAGACTGCCGTTTCCCATCTGTGTAACTGTGGACAAGTCCCTTCCCTTCTCTTCCTCTCTCAGATGAGGTGATTAGACTGGCCACTAGGAGGAAGGCCCTTTTCTGCTCTTCAGTTCCTATTTCTGCCAGTATTTTTAGGGATTGTGATAGGGACTGGACCCGTGATTCTGTTAGCATAGAGTACTCCCAGATGACGAAACTGTCTTCCAAAGAATGTTGACATCTTCTCTCTGCAACTTGGGGAATTGTCCAGAACACTGAGAGATGGACACACGACCTGGCCAGGGCCCACACTGGGCACTAGCGATTCCATGGTGTTCATTTCTGTGTCCTTGACTCCCTCCTTCTCCCACCCACCCCATTGGACTGTAAGGTATTCCTTCCGATGTCTGAGCAGTTCCTTTTGCTTTGGGGGGTGGGGGCGTTGCAGACCGGGGATTTCACCAGTATAAGGAACTCCCTGTGTGGAAATGCCTTCTACCAATGCCGGTTCATACCTATCTGTAATTTATCGCTTTAGAGAGTTAGGTACCCGGGGCCCTGAGAGGTTAAACTACATATCTACAATGTGTCAAGATGTAACCTAGGTCTTACAGACTTGGAGGCCAGCCCTCTAACCAGTATACATTCTGTCTCTATACTATACACAGTGAGCTATGTTTGCTGTTATTACGGTACCCCTCCCCTTCTCTGTAGCAAACTCTTATGGGCAGCTAGGCCTTGTGGATAAAGCACTGGACCTGGAGTCAGGAAAACCTGAGTTCAAAACTAGCCTTCAACAGATTACTGTGATCCCCGGGGCAGGTCACTTAACTGCCACCCACCTCAGTTTCTTCATCTATAAAATGGGGATAATAATAATAACACCTACCTTTCAGGGTTGTTGTGAGGATGGAATAAATAATCTTTGTAAAGCATTTTGCAAATCTGGAAGCATAATGTAAGTGCTAGCTGTGATGACAGAATGTGATGGGAGTCAGGAGACCTGGGTTTTAGTCCTGGCTGAGCTATGAACCATCTGTGTGACCCTGGAGTGGTCATTTTCCACTCTAAGCTTTCGTTTCTTTATCTTTAGTATGGTTGTGGCTGGTCTGGTCTAGGTGATATCTGAGGCCCTTTTCCAGCAGCCAGACCCCATTCTACCCTCTGTCCTCACTCTCTTTCTTTCCGTCTTTCCCTGCAGGATGGTAGAATATTCTCTGGACCTTCAGAACATCAACCTGTCGGCCATCCGCACAGTCAGAGTCCTGAGGCCCCTCAAAGCCATCAATCGAGTGCCCAGTAAGTCACCCCCAGGCCGACTCAGCTCTGATGGAGCGATGGGGAGGAATTGACCCCTCCCAGTTTGCAGTGTAGTAAACGCATATTCCGCGCTATGTAGACACAGGCAGTTTACCAGCCTACTTAGTGCTGTTGGCACTGCTGCTGGGCTGGGTCCCTCCAGTGACGTGGATGAATGGTCTCTGGAGACGGCTGGTCTGTCACTGAACGTCACAGCTGGAAGGGACCAACCCCAAAAGACTTCAGGAGAAACAAACTTTTTAAAGCATCACCTCTGTGTGTAGGATAACATTAAGAGTGTTAACTGCAACATTGTAGGATGATGTTAATGTAGGACAGTCTTAAAATTTAGAGTTGGAAGAGATTTCTGAGGTCAAACCTCGTTTTACAGAAGAGGAAACTGAGGCTCTGGCTGAGGAACAAAGGTAGTAGAAGTCTGGCTGTGAAGGGGGAACCTGGACTGGGAGGAGGAGGCGTGCCATTCTTCCTTCGGGAGTGCAAGACACCCCACTACCCCCTCCTCCTCGCTGCCTGAAATTCAGAGGTGGCTTTCGTGGAGGTGAGAAGTGGCAAGGGCCGGTCAGGGCTCAGCTGGGAAGAGCCACTGATTCTCAGGGACAGGGGACACTTCGAGGTCATTTCATCCACTTTCCTCCTGCCCTTCCCTTACCATGCAGATGGACGCTTGAGGCCTAGAAAGGGCGTGTCAGTTGCCTAAGGCCACACGGCTGTGATTGGTCACTTCTACAATGAAGCATCCAGGCTCAGGAGGTGCCAGTTTGGTCCTGGAAGGGATGAGCAGGAGAGCATTCCTGGGCCTGGGAGTGGGGAGACAGCCCCCAGAGGGGTAGAGATGCACGTGATGCCAGCCTGGCTGGACCAGAGAGGGCGTGGAGGGGAGTAACGTGGGTTAGAGTGTGTGCAGCCCCATTCCTCCTGATACGTACGTGACAAGCCCAGAAAGCAGGCTTGGAGCCAGCTCGTGAAAGGCTTTAAATACCAAAGAAAGGGTTTGTATTTGCTCATAGAAGCAATAGTCATATGGTTAGGGCTGTGCTGTAGGACTGTATCACCTTGGCGGCTGGGGGAGGATAGATCAGAGATGCAGAGAGCTGGGGAGGGAGACAGAGAGGAGGCAGCTGGCGTAGGCTGGGTGAGAGCCGAGGAGCGCCCAGACCAGGAGTGCAGAGAAGGGGACAGACCTCCGGGTGGACGCCCGCCGGCCCTCCTGGGCTGTGGCTCGGCAGGGTGCTGCGTTCTGGGACAACGGCAGCAAGTGGATGTTATTTCACAAAACACAGAGAAGAGCTCTCCCCAAGCCACGAAGACCCGTGTTAGGTGTGGGGAGCCAGAGGGAAAACCCAAACCACCCTGGGTCACGAGGGCTTATGATGATAAAGCCTGTGGAGGGGACAAGGGGACAGCCTAGACAGAAGGTTGAGGAGAGAACTCAGTATCGGCTCGGAGGATCAAGGAAGGCTTCATGGCTGAGGCGGCCCTCGAGTTGGGCCTTAAAGGATGAAAAAGATGGAGATGTGGAGGGAATGTGTTTGGTTAGTCTAAGTCGTCATGTCTGACTCTCTGTGACCCCACTGGGGGTTTTCCTGGCAGAGATACTGGAGTGGTTTGCCATTTCCTTCACCAGCTCATTTTGCAGATAAGGAAACTGAGGCAAACAGGGTAAAGTGTCTTGCCCAGGGTCACACAGCTACTAAGTGTCTGAGGCTGGATTTGAACTCAGTGTGTTCTAGACATTTGAAAAGGTGCAAAAGGGCAGGACGATATCTGCTGGGGTCACTTTGGTTGGAGTACGGAGTATGTGGAGGAGGGTCATGGCTATAAAAGTAGGTGGGTTCAAATCCCTCTTCTGATGCTTACTGTCTGTGCCCCTGGGCAAGTCCCCTCCGTGAGCTTCAGTTTCCTCCCCTGTCAAAGGAGGGGGTGTGATACAATGAGATGGTCACTTGCTGTGGGCTCAGAGGACCCAGGTTCACAGGCTGTCTCTGAGGTTTTCATCCTCCTCCTTCACCTACTTATGATGAAGGCATGACAGACGGGGCTCGCCTATGCCTGTTTACCAAGGATGCCTCCTTCCTGTTGGTGTTGGGGGTACGTGGGGCCCGTGTCCCCTGGACTCATAACCTCTCCCCCAGATTCCTGGCCAGAGGCAGACCCGGCTGGCAGACCTTACTTGCTCTGCAGCAGAATCAAGCTTTCCAGGAAGAGCCACAGGCATTCTGGGGACCCTGAGAGTAGGGTTGGGGGGCAGTCTGAGAGGGCCCAGGATGGGGGCAGGGACTGGAAACCACACATAGACACAGGCACTCGTGGACACACACAGAGGGAGTGCTGAATGTGGACGGAGCAGGGCAGGCCCTTCGGGATGCACGGACACACAGAGAGCACAGGAATCCAGACACGGTGGCAAGAGCCCTGGGTCCAACGTCAGAGACGTGGGGCCGGATCCTCCATCCTGCACTGTCAGGCTGTGTGACCTCACCTGTCTGAGCCTTAGTTTCTCCATCCATTAAATGGGAACAGAATAATCCTCGTACTCTCTACCTTAAAGGGTTGTTATGGGGAAAATAAGCCTGAAGGTGTTATAGAAATGGGGTGGATATATGAAGACAGACTCAGCTGGCAGAAATGAGGGTGGCAGAGACTGCAGGGCAGAGAAATACGGATGCGCTCGAATGCCAGCACCCCCACGTCCTCGCCCCTGCTGAGCCCCAGATTGTTACCGTTTGGAGGAGAGGCTTCATTCTTCCATTCTTTGTGGCTCACCCTGCTAGCCTCGGGCCTGGGGGTGTGATGGCTGCTCAGAAGTGCCCATCAAACCAGAAGCAGGGGGTTTAGTCAGAGGAGCCTGGGCCGAGCTACATGAGCGTGGGGTGAATGGGGTACCAATGGCAGGGCCTTCCTCTCAGCCGTGACTGTGGCCCTGGACCAGGCTTGGGCACCTAACTGCCCAGGGTGGTCTTATTGCTGAATCCTTCTGCCAGGCTGCATCCTCCCTCAACCCCTGCGGAGGTGAGGACGAGATTCATAGGCCTGTGGCAAAGGAGGAAACTGAGGCAGCCTGGGAGGGGAAGGAACTCATCCAAGGTCACATGGGTTGTGTCAGAGGCAGGATTCGAACCCAGACCTGCTGAGTCCAGTCAGGACAACATGAGTATTCTGGTCCCCAGGTGAAAAGACTTCCCGCTACCTCTCTGCTGCGGAATGCTGGGTTCTGGCTCTCGCTGTGTGACCTTGGCTGAGTCACCTCCCTTCCTCTGGCCTCAGTTTCCTCCTCTGTCGACGAGGGCATCGGACTTGATTGTTCTGGTCCCGCCGCCGAGCTCCGGACTTCTGGGCCTTAGTGGCTGCCAGGAATCCCTCTGGCTGCTGATCCAGCCACTTAAGTACGAAAGGCAGCTGGGGGCTCTTCGATAAGAAAGCAGGACATTTGTCGCAAGAGGCCCGAGGCAGAGTAATCCATCTCCCTCTCCCAGCCTGTTCTTCCTAAACTCCTTCTCCCCGGAATGGCTCCCACTCCAAAAGCCCTGGGGGAGGCCAGAGGGCAACCCAAGGCAGTGGGGGAGGTCACCAGATACCACTGTGAGAGGGCCTCCCATCCTCCGTTTCATCAGAGCAAAGGTTGTCCAGGCTCGGAGGGACATGTGAACATAAAATATTGGGCTGTAGAATGTCAGAGCTAGGAGGGAATTTAGCGCAGAGAATGTCAAAGGTGGGAGGGATCTGAGAACAGGGAATGTCAGAGCTGGGAGGGGCCTCAGAACAGGGACTGTCAGAGCTGGGAGGGGCCTCAGAACAGAGAACGTCAGAGCTGGGAGGGGCCTTAGAATAGGAGATGTCAGAGCTGGGAGGGGCCTCAGAACAGGGAATGTCAAAGCTGGGGGAGGCCCTTAGAACAAAGAATGTCAGAGCTTGAAGGGGCTATAGAGCAGG
>NW_020943070.1:2236159-2237682 GCF_900497805.2 Vombatus ursinus | reverse complement strand
GTCAGAGCTGGGAGGGGCCTCAGAACAGGGAAGGTCAGAGCTGGGAGGGGCCTGAGAAAAGATGATGTTAAAGCCAGGAGAGATCTCAAAATCATAAAGTCCAACCCTGTCATTTAAAAAATGGGGAAACTGAGGCTTAGGGAGGGCATGTGACTTGCCCGATCTCCTGTAGCAAATATGTGATAAATTCAGGACCGAATTCAGGTTTTCTGGATACAAAACCCCCTCCTGCCTGTGGTGCTCTGTGTCCAGGCTCTACTCACCCCCTGGCTCCCCAGATGGGGCTTTGGAGGGCAGTAATAGAATAATACGAGAACAATGCACCTTTCTCTAGCACTTTGTGCTCTCCTTCTCGTGGCCTTGCGAGGAAGGTAATGCCTATGTGATCATCTCCATTTCACAGGCAAGGAGCCAGGCTCAGGGAGAGGGACTTCTCCAGGGTCCCATGGCGAGGACGCGTCTGAACCAAAACTCAGACCCGAGTCCTTTTGACTTTAAGGTCCAAACATTTCCCAGGCCCCTGGGCAGTGACATTTCCTCGGTGCTGTTAGCTCTTGGATCAATTCTCAGAATACCGGAGTAGAAGGGAACTCGGGGGTCATCCAGCCCGACCTCCTCACTTGAAAGAGAAGGAGATGAAATGATTTGCTAAAGGCCATGGAGGCAGGATTTGAACCCAGGAGCTCTGAGTCATCACTTCTGCAGATCAAACTGCCCACAGTCCTCACACTTATGAATATCAAAGTCAGAAGTTGGAACCGGGCATTGGGACCCCCGGCTGTCTGCTGGCTTTGATGCCACACTCTCTCTTTTGTGAGCATCCTTTACAGAGGGGTGGCATGGACATTCACTACAAGCCTGACCCAGAATTCTTGTACTGGGATGGATGTGGTTGGTAATTGCTAGATAAATGGAAACGACTTAAAATACTATGGTGGCCCCAGAGAGAGAAATCCCTTTATCACCATGCCGGGAAGGCCCCAGAGGCCTTGACTCGAGCTTCAACGAGGGTCTCTTCTTTGCCTCCGGGGGGGGGGGGCAGCCTGCTCTGCTCACGCACCTCCAGGGTTCTCCTGTGCCGTCTTTCCCCCCACGTTCTTAACCACTATGCTAGGCAGCGGGCCCTTTTCACTGTTGATTTCTGCCCACAATTAACTATTCTACATTAGAGTCAGTCCCAGAAATCATTGGGGAGCAGGAAGCAAACATCTCGGTATTATCGCTTGACCCTTGGAGAAAGAAGGACACTATTAAAAAGCTAAATATACACTGAAAAGTAGACTATTAGGAATGTTTCTTCAAAGCAGTATTTACCAGGCAGTGATCTAATTTCCAGAGTCTGAGTGTCCTCTTGGAAAGGATAATCTTCAGATCGGGGTGACCCTCCTCCCTCCCTACTTGTTTCTTCCTCTTAGAAACTCGTCACAGAAACCCAATCAATCAGCCAACCAACAAGCATTGATGAGGCACCTACAATGTGCCAGGTTCTGTGGTAAGCATTGGGTTGGACACACAAAGATTTA
>NW_020943070.1:2224809-2236149 GCF_900497805.2 Vombatus ursinus | reverse complement strand
TGTGGTAAGCATTGGGGTTAGAAAGACAAAGATTTATAGCTGACCTGAGGAGTCATCTAGTTCAGTCTGCCCCCTCATTTTTCAAATGAGGAAACTGAGATCAAAAGGTTAAGTCACTTGCCTAAGGTGATGCCACTAATAAATTGTAAAGTCTGGATTGGAACCCAGGTCCTCTGACTCCCTGTCCAGAGGTTTCTCCACTGCATCATACAGTCTTTTATCACAAGAAGTTAGTCTTCAACAGGCCTGGGGCCTAGAAAGTTAGATTCATCAGAGCCTAGAGCCTGAGATTCATTAAGCTAGAATTTCCTGGATATCTTTTTCCTTCTAGGCCCATAGAGTCAGGTCTCCACTGGAGACCACCCACAGCTCCCTAGAAATATCTGTCCCCTGACCTGGGACCAGACATCTAGCCCCCTGGATTCCTGGGCTAGTAGATGGGGGACTAGGAGAATCTAATCAGCCTGCATGCCCCTGCTCTCTCCTCCTAAAATATTGCCCCAAGAACTAGGCAGAAGGGCTGTAGGAGCCTTGGGCTGGGAGCTGGAAGGGGCCTCTCAGGTCATCCTGCCTGAACCCCTCACTTCACTGAGAAGAAAATGAGACCCTCAGTACCTCGCAGGAAGTGAGCATCAAAGGCAGAATCTGAACCCAGGGCCTCTGGCTACTTGGCTTTAATCCTGACACTGCTTCAAATTTGCTGTGACCTTGGCCAATTACTTTCCCCTCTCTGGGCCTTGGTTTCCTTCCCTGTAAAATAAGGGATTTAGACTAGTTGGTCCCAAAGGTCCCCAGCAGCTACAAATGGCAATGATTCGAGGTCTCAGTCCCCATCCTGGAAGAAAGACCAGATCCTTAAAGAAATTCTGCAGTACAGTTGCTGCCCGTCCTGCTGTTTATTTGGGCCAGCATCACCAGAGTCCCAGCAGGCTTAGGGAGAGTAGGCCGGTTCCCCTCGAGCAAGTTTTTCCACCTCCCCTCCTCTCCTCTTGCCTTCTCTTCCCTTTTCCTCTTTCCTCTTCCCTCTTCTCCTCTCTGGGGCTTTAGGAAAGCACACGAATGAATAACAAGAGCTGGCAGTTTACAAAGCAGCCAACCTAGGATCCCCACCCATTACCTCTATGATCACCACAATCCCCACAGGATCCCCAGTGAAGGGGGTAATCCTTGAAGCCTTCCACCAGTGGGATTTCTTATGATGAGGATAGGCTTCCAAGTCAGAATTTAGGCTCATAGGACCATAATGTGGCAGATAAAACAAGAGACCACCTAGGCCAATTGTCCAACCTGTTCATGTTATAGATTAGGAAACTGAGACCCAGAGTCTGATGTGGAATTTGAACCCCCGTTTCCCTAGCTCCAGCCCCAGTGTTCTGAATAACCCCATGCTGCCTCTCCAGCCCTGACTTCGCTTCCCTTGGGAGCTGTCCCCTCAGTCCCAGGTCATGCTGGGAAGGCTTTAGTTGGCTGCTGTGCTGCTGATGGTAGACCTAGTGCTGAAGGACAGCTCATCTCTCCAAGATGGTGGCAGGGCCTTCTCCTCACCCTCTCCTGAGTCAATATAAGAAGGTTTCAGACTGGCAACAGACCGATGGTGCTGAGTGCCACAGATACCCTGGAAATTCCTAGGCAGCAGCAGATGGGACAAAACCTGAGGTGTCCAGGCATCCAGACAGCACTTGGGAATTCAAATCTCACCTCAGACACTCCCTGTCCAGGTGACCCAGGGCAAGCAAGTGGCCTCTTTGGCCCTCACTTGAGGGGGTTGGGCTAGATGCTTTCCAGTTCTAGATTTATGCTCCTGTGAGCCAACAAAGAATGTTTCTTGTAGCCGGACTGTGTCCAGAGCACATCCTGGAGGAGACGAAAAGTTTAGATGAGACACAGTTCCTGCCCTCCTGGAGCTTCCCATCTAGTAGGGGGAATAAGATGTAACAGATAACTGTGATACCTCAATATTATGTGGTAAGTGCCTCAGAGAGATGCAAAACCAAGAGCCATGTAAAGTAGAAAGGTACAGAGCGGGGTTGGGGTAGAATCAAGGAGGGACGGAAGGTGCTGGAGTTGGGCTTCAAAGATGGGCAGAATTTATCAGGCTCAGAGGGGAGGGAGGAGGGCATTCACAGGAACAGCATGGGGAAGGTCTTCGGTCTCATCACTACCTCATGAATAATTGGTGGGGCAGGGGGCTGGGAGGAGAGTGATGTCTGGGACTTCGGGGTCTCCAAGTGGGGAAATCTTCCTAAGTATTTCTGTGGTTTTGGCCCTACCCGAGGTCCCCCCAACAGCCTTCTGGGGGTCCCTAAATCCCTGCCCACCTCCCCAAACCACCAAGATGGCAGTATCACAACCAAACAGCTGTTTGGGGGTTCCCGAGCCCCAGCCTCTCTCTAATCCTCTTAGGTTGGCAGGTCTTACGCAGAGAAGGGGTGAGGAGTGGTTGGCAGAGAGGAAGGGGGGCCAGAGCTTCCTGGGCTCAGCCCGTCCTTGCTCCTGCCTCTGGCCAGCTGTTTAGATTAATGATGCCATGATCGCTTCCCTGGGATCCCTCCTGAGCTCACCTGGCTTTCCTCCTCCTCCCCCACTCTGCAGCCCTAACTCTCTCCGTGTGAGAAAACACCACATTGCCAGCTGGAGCTCTGGGATCTCTTCCCGTCAACGCCTTTGAAATCTCTTCCACAGTTTGGCATGGCTAGCTCTTCACGCTTTCTGTGGATTTTGCTTATTTATACCAGTTTGTTGAGATTCATTGACTCCCAGACTCCCAGGATGTCAGGGCTCAGACATCCTCTGGTCCATTCTTCTCACTCTCTGGACATAAGAACTGGTGCCCAGGAAGGAGAAGGGACTCAACTAATAAGTGGGAGAGCCAGGGTCTGAGTCCAGATTTTCTGTATCAAATCCAGCTCACTTTCCACCACTAGAATTCTTGCAGGAGAAGGAGTCAAGCCTGACCCTTGGGTCCCATCTGCTCCAACCAATGATGGCCCTTCAGGGGTTCTGAGAAGAACTCTGCTTCCTTTCCCCAACATTCCCCCTCCTACCTTTGGGGACAGTCATCCCTGCCCCCTAAATAGCCCCACAAAGCTCCCTTTTCTCCCTTCCTGTCCCTTACCCACTTCTTCATGGTCTCCTAGATGCATACTTTTAAATGTAGGACCAAGAGAGCCTCAAACTTCCAGGCAAAAGACCTGGATTCTATTTCCCCTTTCCAGTACCAGATGGCCATGTGGCCTTGGGCAAATCAGTCAACTTTTCCAGGGCTCAGTTTCCTTATCTGTGACTCATTGTTATGTCTGAGGTCTAAGGGAGGAATTTGGCCTTGGGAGCCTCAGGGCTATGTGTGTCAATGTGGTCTTTAAGGGGTCATGACCTCTTTATGCTTTTCTCAGAGGGGGAATCGAGTGGCTTGAGCCCCATAAGGCCAGTGGGCTCTGCTGTACCTTGAAAGCCTGTTATCCCATCTTCCTCTGTAGCCAAGACCAGGGTTGCTTTCAGAAAGTCCGAACAGAAGAATGATCTCATTGTCCTCTATGCTGGTCAGTCCCCATCTGGAAGATGGCACTCAGTTCTGGGGTGCACATTTTAGGAAAGATAGTTGCAGGCTCAAAGGTGTCATGAGATGGGATCATGGGAATCATAGACAGAGCTAAAAGAGGCCTTAGTCTGAACCCTTTGTTTTGCAGTTGGGGAAGTATAGTCCCAGAGCCGCAAGGCTGGTGAAGAGCCTTGAGATCAAGGGCCTTCTGAAGGGACAGGAAGACTCAGGGGAGACGTGAGAGCTGTTTCCATGTATTTAGAGAGCTGTTATATGGAGAAGGGATTAACCTCTGCCCCAAAGGGCAGAGCTAGAAACACCTGGCAGAAATTTCAGAGATGCAGATTTTAGGTGGACACAAGATGGACACAATTCAGATGGACGCAGTTACTAGTTATTCAAGCTACCACACAGTAGAATGGGCTGTCTCTTGAGGTAATGAGTTCTCCATCACTGGAGGTGTTCAAGCAGAAGCTAAGTAGCCACCTGTCAGGGATGTTAAGGTGGGATTGCTGTGCAAGTCTGCACTGGATGAGATGGTCTTTCTACGTGGATTCGTGATTTTGAGAATCTGTGGCTGGGAAGGGGGTGGGAGAGGAGATGAAGCCAGAGGCTGAGCAGCAAGCAGCAGGGGAGGGATGGCTGAGGGGCTGCTGGTGTCTTCTTCCAACAGTGCCTTTGGACCTTCTCCCCACCCCCACCCCTACTCCCACTCCCAGGCCCATCCTATTAGCGCAGCTGCCCTTTCTAATGAGTGAGACTGACTCAATCAGCCCCAGAAGGGCTTTCCTAAATGGGACAGCAGCCAAGAGGAGGAAAGGGGAGGGGGAGAGAAGGGGAAGGAATGGAGCTGAAATGGAGTGGAACCCAAGGCACTGGGGCTTCATCTTTCTGGGAGATATTCAGCGTTGGGGAGGAGGGAGGGAGGGAGGGAAGTGTTGAGGGAGAACATCTGGCTCCAGCGTCTGGTTCAGCACCAAGGACAGAGACAGAAAGAACAGGTACAGCAAAGTAGGGAGAAGAGAGGTAGAGGGTGTGGGGGTGTTGTGTGGTGCATGGAGTATTGGGTTTGGAGCTGGAGGACCTGCCTTTGACACCCACAAAGAGCAGCGCAGTTGCCCACTGCCCCATTTTGGACCCTGCAACCAGGGGACGTGGGCGTTTCTGGTATGGTGCACAGCAGGTAGATGGAGGAGGGCTAGCGAAGAGGAAGGGCAGTCTGGAACAGAGGGATCCTGCCCCAAATGAGCCTGAGGGGGCTCAGGGTGTCCTCCCCCAACGGAGTAACTTTGGGGGAGTCACTTCAGTAACTAGAATCGGGGGACGGTGCTGTAACAGGCCACTCTGTGGTTGGGATGGGGTGGGATGAGGTTGGGAGGTCCAGGCGGATGGAGGGGCTAGTGAGCTCCTGATAACAATCATAAAATGATCGATTGACAGTTGGGAAGGCCATGTAGTCTAACTCTCTCACTCTGCAGAGAGGCAGATGAGGCCCAGAAAGGTGAAGTGACTCACCCACGGTCACACAGGTAGTAAGTGACAAAACCAGGGTCTGAGTTCAGGTCCTGTGGCCCAAGTTCATCATTCTCTCTGTGGCCCCACTCTGCCTTGGATGATCCTAACCTGGGCATTTATACCAAATTCTATATGTTTCAAGGTCATCTGATATCCATCAACAAACAAGTTCATGAAGTGGGTAGTGAGGGCAGAATGGTTCAGTGGCAGGGGCTCTGCATCTGGGTACAGAGGACCTGGGTTCAAATCCTGGCTGTCACATATTAGCTGTATGACCTTGGGAGAGTCACTTTACCCTTGGGGGCCTCACTCTCCTCTTACGTAAAATGAGGGGTTAGGATTCAGTGACCTCTGCAGCCACTTTCAGCTCTAGGCTCTGAAAGTTTCCCCCTGGACCTTAGGCCCTGGGACGAGAAGAGAACATAGAGATTATTTTCTTCCCCTTTGGGGGATGGTGGGTGGAACCGAGGGTATTTATTTAGCCTCAAAAAGAGGCGTCTTTGTGGGGACCTCATCCCTGTCTTCAGAAATCTGAAGGACTGTCATGAGGAAGAGGAAATAGATTTGTGTGTGTCTCCAGAAACAGGACCAGTGGGTGGGAGTTACAGGAAGGCAGATTGGAGCTCTCCAGCAGAGCTCAGCTGTCTAACAATAGAACAGGCCGCCTCTGGAGGACCTAGTGAGCTCCCTGTCACTTGCAGGTATTTGAGCCCAGCTGGGTGACCATCCCGCAGGAGCCCTGTAGAGGGTGTCCTGCAGGGCTGGGGTGGGTGGGCAGGGGAAGGTGATCTCCAGGGGCCCCTCCAAATTCTCCAATTGCATTTGGCATCATTAGGAACTAGGGCTGGGGGTATTATCCCCTTCAGTGAGGTAGCTGAAGCCCAGAGACGTTAAGTAACCTGTCTGACCACACAACCAGGAGGAAAGGCAATGCAGCCCAGGTTCTGTGACTCCTCTGTGCATTCTTTCTCTCTCCTTCCCTTCCCACCCCTTCTCTCACCTTGCTATTTTGGGCAGAGAAACCTCCACCCCGCCATGAAGCGCCCATTGGAGGAGGGGTTTTCTTGCATGGGAATGGAAGACACTGAGAATTCTGCCAGGACAAGGGAGAGTTGGGATTTCCAAAGGAAGGTCCAGGCAGGTGGAAGGAGCTCTCCCAGAGCAGGGGGGCTGGGGGGTGAGGCAGGAAACAGTTCTAGGTAGCCAGGCAGAGTGATAGGACAATGAGACTAAGAGTTGGGAGTCCTGAGTTCAAATTTTGACTCTTACACTTATTTGTTATTTCCTCTCTCAACCTTAGCTTCCTCATCTGTAAAAAAGAGAAGAATGCGATTCCTAATATGCTTGTTAACATAAGAAAAGTGCTTTGCATACCTCAAAACACTAATGAAATTCATTCATTCAATAACCATTTATTAAATGCCTACTGTAAGTCAGACACTGTATTAAGCACTGGGGATACAAAAAGAAGCAAAAGATGATCCCTGCCCTCAATATGCTTACAATCTGATGGGAGAGGCAACATGCAAACAACTATATTACAAAGCAAGCTGTATATAGGATAAATGGGAAATAATTAACAGAGGAAGGCTTTGGATTAAGAAGGGTTGGGGAAGGCTTCTGGGAATGTTGACCTCTGGGTCAGGCCTTGAAGGTAAAAAAGAATGTAGATTGGATATGGATAGAGCTCTGAGCCTGGAGTCAGGAAGACTTGAGTTCAAATCTCACCTCAGATACTGGCTGTGTGACCCTGGGCAAGTCGCTTAACCTTGGTCTGCCCATCTGTAAAATGGGAATAATAGCACCTACCTCCCAGGATTGTTGTGAGGACCAAATGAGATATTTGTAAAGTGCTTAGCATAGTCCCTGGTGCATAGTAGGTGCTTAATAAATGCTTTTTCCCTTCCTTCTGTATAGAGCTGAAGAGGCTTAGAGGCCAGATCAGGTTCTAGAGGTGGGAGGGGCTTTGAGGGGCTTTGAAAATGCCTTCATTTTACTGATAAGGAAATGGAGACTGAGCAAGGTTCCATGGCTTGGCCCCGGGAAGAATCTGAGGCAGGATTCGAACGTAGATCTTCCAGACTCCAAGGCCAACACTCTATCCGCTGTGCCTCTGACAGTCTAGTCTGAACCCCTCATATTAGATGAGAAAACCAGGAAGTGGAAAGGTGACTTGTCCAAGGTCACACAGGTAAAAAGTGTCAGAAGTGAGATTTGAATTTAGGTCTGTGACTAGCATTCTTTCCTCCGTCCAGGCTGGAGCTTGGGGTCTACCCAGAACCAGCCCTTGTGCCTGTGGATTCCCTCTCTGGTTGAGGCTGGGTTAGCACCATGCCACCCCATTAGCAGGAGCTGCTGAATTTCTCCCAGTGTTATCTCTGCCCTCATCCCAGCCAAGGGAGTGCTAGCCTGGGCGCGGTGCCAGCTGCTCCGACCTGGGCAGCCACGGACCATATGTTCTCTCTCTCTGCCCTCCCCCTGGTGTACCCCGCTGTGGCCTTGATTAACTGGCACCAGAGAAGGGCAGAAGAAGAGGAAGGAAGCTGGCTGTTTTCCCCTTCTCTACTTCCCACCACCCACTTCAGGTTTTCTTGCTTCCCCTTCAAAATGGTCCCACCAACCTCAGGGAGGGCCTTCTGTCCGGACCCCTAAGGCTGTCCCTGGAATCTGCAGCCTTCTCCCCACTGTGGAGAGCCAAGAACGGTGGAGGAAAGAGGTGGGGTGAGATGCTAGGATTCCGAGCTGGAAGGACCCCCAAGATCACTGTGTCCAATAGCTTCATTTCCAAGAAGTGACATGGTCCAGTGGAGAGAATGCTGGCTTTAGAGTCCAGGGGCCTGGATTCGATTCCTCTGATTCTGTACCTGAGTTTTCTCAGTTGCAACATGTGGAGGGGTGGCCTCAATGGCCCATGAGGTCTCCTTCAGTTCTAAATCTGCGATCCTTTGACCCTGCCTTTGTGGCTTAGCTGCTTGGCCTCGGGCAAGTCACTTACTCTCCCTCAGCCTCAGTTTCCCCAGCTATAAAGCAAGAAGTCTGGAGAGGTGGTCTCTGAAGTCCCTTTTAGTTCTAAATCCCATGAGTCTGTGCACAAAAAGAACTCCTATTTCTGTAGCATCTCACGGTTTACAGAACTGGTCAGGGCAGATCTGTGTGTTACACATTCTCCTCTTCCTTCCCCATCTTGGCCTCCTGCTCTTCCTGACTCTCCTAGATTAAGATCTAGAGATGGAAGGGATGCCTTTGTTTTACCGATAAGGAAAGGGAGACTGAGCAAGGTTCAGCCACTTGGCCCCAGCTCCTTCAGCCTCTCCCCTCCCTACCTCACCTTGGTAGGCTCCCCCCAAGGGGAGGCTGGCGGGCACACTGTCTCTAATCTGGGATGACAGGGACTGTCTGGAGAGAGAACACCAAAGGTGATAGAGCCACCCAAGGATAGCCGGCTTCTCCCCCTCCCCCCCTTCAGTCCTTCCTCCAGCAGGGCTACCGAGGCAGGAACCGAGGGAGAAGGCCCCATCCCATTTGGGCAGCTCAGCTTCTCTAGAAAGGCCGAATCCATCCCATCACCACCCACATACTCAGTCCATCGGGGTGGTGATAACTGCAGTTTGTATTTGGATGGCAATAACACTTTGGTTATAGGGCTGCCAGACTGGTGGGTCACAGGAGCACTGTAACACTCTGCATCTGTATTTCAGTAGGGCTGCTCACAGCAGCCCTTGAGACCTCCTCTTGCACAGGGCTCAGCTGACTCAGTTCCAGAAATGTTCACTGAGCACTTTCAGTGTGCAGAGCACCCAGCTCAGGGCCATGGGGGAGCTGGCCTGGTTCTGGATGGCTACTGGGCCCATACAGTGAGTTCTGGGGCTCGGGAGCAGGACAGCAGGAAGATGGGAAGCTATGCCTCAGGAGGCACTGGGGATTCTTAACCAGAAACTTGACATACTAGCTCTCTTTGAGAATTTTAAAGAGCTGTCCTGTGGAAATGGGATCAGCTTTGCTTTACTTGGGCCCCTTGGGTAGAGCTTGGATCATGGGGAAGTGCGGAAGAGGAGCTAACGCAATTCTGATTTACCAAACATTTATTCGGGCTCTGTTGGGGTCCAGGCAAAGGTGATGTGGGAGAGTGGATGAGAAATGGGCCTAGAATTGGGAAGACTCCTCTTCATCAGTTCAGATCTGGCCTCAGACACTTGGCAAGTCTCTTTACCCTGTCTGCCTCAGTTTCCACATCTGTAAAATGAGCTGGACATGAAATCACTCCAGGATCTTTGCCAAGACAACCCCAAATTGGGTTATAACTGAAAAATAACTGAACAAGAGTGACAACAATGCAAAGACCCAGAGGTGGAAGATGAGAAGTTTGTATGGGGAATGTCTAGCCAGCCAGTTTGGAATAAAGAGTATATTTGAAGCGAGGCAGCTAGGTGGCGCAGTGGATAGAGCACTGGCCCTGAAGTCAGGAGGACCTGAGTTCAAATCCGGCCTCAGACTAAATATTTGATATCTACTAGCTGTGTGATCCTGGGCAAGTCACTTAACCCCAATTGCCTAAAAAAAAAAAAAAGAGAATATATTTGAAACCAGACTCGAAAGATTGGCAGAAAACACATGGTGGAGTCAAACTTTTATCCTAGAAGAAGTAGGGAGTCCTTAGTGGTTACTGAACAGGAGAGTGACAGGGGCAGATCAGTGTTTTCAGACTGTCCCTGTGGCAGGTGTGAGGAGGAACAGGCCCAAGCAGAATTGGGAGGTAGTGGGTTCCTCTTCGTTGGAGGTCCTCAAGCCACCAGAGATGTTATAAGAGTGATGCTCATTTCATGATCTCTGAGCTCCCGTCAATCTCTGAGATTCTGGGATTTAGATTCAGTGGGTCCATGGTAGGTGCCCTCAGGCAGCTTAGCGTCTAATCTAATAAGACTAATATCAGCACAAATTCCTGGCATAAAAAGCAGAATGTTGTGATGAATGGGAATACCAGAGCAGGGTAGAATAAAGCTTTGGAGGAGGGAAAGATCACTTGTGCCTAGTGGACTCCAAGAAGGGCCGCTGGAGGAAATGACCTTTGAGCTGGACTTTGGCTGGGGCCGGGGAGGGCATGTCTGCATAGGGGACTCATAGAGCGAAGGCATGTAGGTGGGAGACTATTGGAGTCCACTTTAGCTAGAACAAGGGTCTTTTTTTGTGCCAGAGACCCCTTCAGCAGTCTGGTTTGGCACTCATTCTCAGAACATTTTTAAATGCATAAAATAAAATCTATTGAATTATAAAAGGAACTAAATATATTGAATTACTGTTTTTAAAGCATTAAAACAACCTCAAGTTCACAGGCCTCTAGTCCCTTGGTCTAGATAGAGCACAGGGTATTTGAGAAGGAAGTGGTGGGTGAAAGGAAGGATGGGAACAGATTGTGAAGGCCGTTCAGTCTGCCCTGCCCAGGGTGCTGGACTTGGAGTCATGAAGACTTAAGTTCAAAATCTGTTCTCACACACCTACTAGCCCTGGGCAAGTCACTTAACCTCCCTTTGCCTCAGTTTCCTCATCTGTAAACTAGTGATAATAATAGCACTTAGTGTTGTGATCAAATGAAATAACATGGAAAGTACTTTGCAAACTACAAGTGCTTTGAAATTCGAGTTGTTATTGGCATTCTCATTCTGTAGGCATTGGGAACAATTTAGTAGTTTTAAGCCTGGGACGTGCTAGATCGGTGGTCAGAAGGGCTAACCTGATGGAGCTGGTGTTTCCCCCTGGGCCCTGCCTCCCCTTTGCAGGGGGTAGAAGGAAGCTCCTATTCTCTAGATTAGAGATGTTGGGGGTGGGGATGTGGGAAAGGGGCTATCTGAATGCTTTCCCCTCCCTCCCTGTTGGCCTTGCCCCATACCTCCCCTGCCCCCTTCCTGAGATCCTGAGCCAGGAAGAGACTGACAGGAGTCGGGTGTACAGACAAAACTTTGTGAGCACCCCACATCCGTATTTTAGACTTCCTGTAGCTTCCTTTGGGGACTGATCAGGCCAGGTATCAGGGCTGGACCCAACCCACCCCTCTCTCCCTCTGAAAGCTTATGCCCCACCCCTCTCCTCCACACCTTTGAGTAGTTTTAAAAATGCTTGACTGAGCTTTTTCTCTCATCTATCAAAATAGTCTGACCACATGGTCAGCTCGTGGGGTGGGGATGTGAGACACACAACTACTCTGTGGGGGGAGAAAGAGAGAGAAAGAGGGAGAGAGGAAGAAGAAGTGGGGGAGAGAGAGAGGGAGAGAGAGAGAGAGAGAGAGAGAGAGA
>NW_020943070.1:2206622-2224709 GCF_900497805.2 Vombatus ursinus | reverse complement strand
CTTACCCCACTGGAGCTCCCAGCTCCAGGAATGAAAAGAGTGGAAGAACCGATCACAAAGAGAAAGAGAGACCCTCCCCGCTGCTCTGAGGGAGACAGGGCTGTGGAACTGAAGGAGGGAGGCATCATGGGGAAGAGCAGCCAGATTTGGAGTCAGATCTGGGTTCAAATCGGTGGTCTGCCTCTTACTGTGTTCCCTGGGCCTCAGTCTTACCATCTGTACAAACTAGGGTGTGGCTATAGCAGAAGATCTGTAAGCCCCTTCTGGCTCAGAGTATCGGGGGCTGTGAAGGGGTGCTGGGGGATGAGAGTCTTGGGAATTGACAGTCAGGGCTGGGGCCCAGTGAAGGAGGATGTGGGGCAGGAAGCCTGGAGATCGAGAGAGGACAGAAAGGGAAAGAAAAATGGGGGGAGGGGCAGAAAAGGATTTTCTGGAACAGTCTGTGCCTGGGAGATGTTTTCTGCAGCCCTGAGTGGCTGGCCACAGCGCCCCCTCCGCCCCTCCTCCCTCCCAGTAGCTACGGGGGAGGGGAAGCCGGGAGGACAGGCAAAGTGGCCCTGATCCTATGCTTCGAGCTTCTAAGTGCTTTATAAATATTTACACCAGCTCTGTGCCAGCCCACCTCCATCCTCACTGGCAGCCCCGCCTCCCCTTTGCCTCTTCCCACCCCGCTCCTGGCTGGGAGGAGATCTAGCCAGCCCGCTTACAGGTTCAGCAGCAGGGGAGCTGCGTTTCACTAAGGGTGCCCAGGGGATCCACCTCCTTCCCCTCTACACACCCCGGCTTCTGTGCAGACAGACCTGAAGGGTACTTACCTTGAGGAACTTCTATAAACTTTAAAAAAAAAACCCTATCTGAAAAATCCCCTGGGCAGGGTAAAGGGCAATAACCCCTCTGTTTCTGGGATAGGTAGTGAGATCCCCATCCCTGGAACTCTCTAAGCAGGTGCTGGATGTCCATTCATCCAGCCTGCTGCAGTGGGGATTCCTGTTCTGGTGAGGCTAGGCCTTGACAGCAAAGCGATGGAAAGAGCCCCGGCTTTGCTGCTTTGTGACAGTGTGAGCGAGGCAGAGTCCCCACTCAGAGACCTACTTTTCTCCTTTGATCCTCAAGGTCCCTTCAAACCCCTGTTCTTCTGACTGCCAAAGGCTTTGAATCTGGGGGCTGTGAACTTAAAAAAAATGAAACACATTGACAGGCGTATTTCAATAGATTTAATTTCTTTTGTCACACCCCGTATTTACTTCATGCATTTAAACACATGACTCTGAGAAGGGCTCGTGGGCATCCCCAGACTGACTGCCTGAGGGGGCTAGGACACAGAGGAGGCAAAGGAGCCCTGGGAGAGAAGGCCCCTTCCAAGGATCTACTGCTGATTGACCTTTGCCTCAGGAGAGTGAGGGGGCATCCAGATGGCTTTTCATGTCGTCATACTGGCTTAGGAGGCAGCCGTTGGGGGAGGAGATAGAAAAGGCAGGTAGCGGGGAGATCTGCCTGCCAGGCTCACCTTTGCCACCTCCTGTCTTAGAGGCCAAGAGAGCTACCCGGGTCAGAATGAGCCCCTCCATGCCCCCACGCAGTGCTTCAGATCAGGCACTGCTTCATCTCCCCTGGTAGAAGGAATATCCTACACTGGAACTTCCCCAAGCTGCTGAAATCACAGATGGGGCCAATTAGGAGGATAGCTCCCATTTATCCAGCCTTTGAAGCCTTCAGAGCACCTCCCCTAGGCTATCTCACAAGAGGTGGGTGGAATTAATGCCTCCATTTTGCAGAAGAAATGAAGGTTCAGAGAAATGATTTGCCCAGTATCAGTCAGCGGGCATCTGATGTGGGATTTGAACCCAGACCTCCAAGGCCAGTGCTGTCTCTCCTACACTGCATTAAGCAGCTCCCATCTCTTTGTTTCTCCTTTTCTCTTCTCCTCTGGTTTTTCATTTCTTTGCCTCTTTTTTCTTCCCCTCCCCCTCAATTCTCCTTCCTTCTGCGGGTTCCTTCTGTGGGTTCCAACCTGGTCCCCACAGAACTGGTGACAGTGTGAGAGGCCCAACCTGACCTGACTGATTACTTGACCACAGTCATAAAAGAGGATTGACTGGGCCTCCAGGGTCTTCGCAGACTCCTAATTTCAATGCTCCCCTTTTCCCTGGCAGCAGAGGTAATGAACTAGCTACAAATCCCTAATTAGCTAATTACAGTCTGGCCTCTATGGATTGTCTGAAAGACCTGGATTCCCAGGACACCACGGAGGAAGAGAGCCTCAGAAAGGGGAGTGGGAGGGAGTCCTCTGAGGAGGAGGGCCAGTTAGCGGGACTCATTCAGAGGACAGCTTCCAGAACTTCATTATCCTCTTCTCAAATTTCCATATCCCCAGAGAGGAAGAGAAAGGATAATTAATTGAGAAAAAAGAGTAGAACCTTTCCTTTGAGGGGTGTGCCTCGGAGGGTCAGCTGTGATTGGGGATTAGTAGGGAATCTGTATGGGCCAGCGCTCTAGTTTGCTGGGAGTCTGGTTGTCATGAAGAGTTTTCTAGTTGGTTCCGTTGAATGTTACCCCTCCCCCCAACCTCAGCACAGTGAAGGTTTCTCTGTTGGCTGGGGGTGGGGGAAGGAGGAGCAGAAGCTCTAAACTCAGATGTGGGCCAGCTTCCTGGCTCATTCTGGGGCCTGGAGAGAAGCTACACCCCCTTCCCCAGGAGGAGGCTGACCTAGTTTCAGGGGCAGAAGTTGGTGGTAGGCATTAATTATTGATCCACAAGCACTCGGTACTTGGAGCCAAAGATCCAAATCCCCCAAAATTAACCTCGTTAATAAAGCTGCCGTCATTGGCCCCCAAACAAGCAGACTTCTGGTCAAGGACACCAGCCTCCTCCCTTGGTTCTCCCTCACTCCTGCTCCTCATCCCCCCTTCCCACTGGCTCTCATCCCAGTGCCATCTTGAGCCCCACTGGAGAGCCTGTCCTGGTGCTGACCAAGGGTCTGTCCAGTTGTGTCACCCAGAGTAGACCCAGCCCTCTGGGAGCCCTACGGCTGAAGCTAAGCCTGCATCCCTGAGGGATGTTAGGCTCATCACAAACTCCTCTGGGCCTTGGTGATTTTATTTATAAAACGAGGGAAGGAATGTGTTGTACTTAATGATCTCTAAGGTCCATCTGTAAATCTATGACCCCAAGAATGAAGGAATGAATGAATGAATGGAAAGGCATTTCTTAAGCTCTCCATGACTACATGCCAAGCACTGTGCTAAGTGTCTGGGGAAACACAAAAAGCAAAGAAAGTCCTGACCTCAAGGAACTTACATTCTAGGGCGTAAGTCACTCACGCCTCTCTGGGCCTCGGTTTCCCCCTCTGTAAAATGAGGGGATTTAAGCGAGACTGAGCTTTCTTCCAGCTTTAAATCCACAATCTTGCCATTTTTGACCTTATGATCTTGAATACCTGGGCTGCCCGGCCCTGGGGTCCAAGGATCTTGGTTCCCATGTCACTTCTGCTCCTTACTACTTATGTGACCTTGGGTATGTGGGTTCACCTCTCTGGGCCTCAGTCTCCTCACCTGTAAAAAGAGGAGGTTGGATGAGGTGGTCTCTGAGGCCCCCTCCAACTTCATGACCTGTGACCCGTTAAGTGGGTAAGTCATTTTTTCCTCTCTGTGCCTCAGTTTCTCAGAAGGTAGAGGGTTAGACTAGGTTTGGTTCCTTCCAGCCTTGTGATTTGGGGTGATAAAGGCTTTATTCCCACCTTGCCTGAATACGGAGTTGTGTAAAAATGGGTTCCTCTGCCAAATCTGCCCTTCCACGTTGTCCATCTTTGCTCTGGGGGCTAGAAGAGAGCGCTTGGGCTACAACGCTGCATGACCTCACGCCTTCTCTGTCACCTCACTGGGGTTTTCAGGAGGAGGATGGGAGGAGGGAGAGACAAGACCCGCTGAACTGAATCTCCCTCCATCTGGCGGGAGGTGGGGAGCCGTGACAGGCGCCACCTCACTGGTGATGACCGAAGCTGTCATTTCTTGACCCTCTGCCTTTGCTCCCCTCCCCCACTCACCTGCTCTCTCCCTCTCTTTCTCCCCCCTTCCTCCCTCGCTCCACCCGGCACCCTCCCGCCCTCTCCTCCACAGGCATGCGTATCCTTGTGAACCTGCTGCTGGACACCCTGCCCATGCTGGGCAACGTGCTGCTGTTGTGTTTCTTTGTCTTCTTCATCTTTGGCATCATCGGCGTGCAGCTGTGGGCCGGCCTGCTTCGGAACCGCTGCTTCCTGGAGGAGAACTTCACCACGTGAGTGAGAGGGCGGGAGGGAGCAGCGCTTGCGGAGCCCCTGCTGTGTTCCAGACAATTTGAGTGGCTGGGAGGTTGGCTCTCCCAGCCAGGCATTGGCTTCCCCTCGGGCACCGGGTACCTGGAGTGGTAGTAAATCAGAAAAAACAACAACCCAACAAGTGCTTGCTCTGCACAGAGCAGTTTGCTTGGCTGAGGGACATACAAAGTGCAGAAAAGATGGTTCCTGACCTCACAGAGCTAAGAATCTGGTAGGAGGAATAAGAGACAATCACAAATAGCAATAATTCAAGCCAACATTTATTAAGTGCCTACTGTGTGCAGAGGACTGAGCTAGGCCTTGGAGGATAGTTATAGAGATAGATAGATAGATAGATACATAGATACGCTCATGTATGTATAAATGTATACACACACACACACACACACACACACACACACACACACATACACAAATACAACCTCCAGAAACAGACAAATGCACAGTCAACTATAGATGGCCCATGAATGAGCTACTTTGCCTGAGGCCTCTTCCCACAGGAGCCAGAAGAAAGGAAGGAAGGAAGGAGGAAGGAAGGTAAGAGAGAAGGAGGAAAGGAGGGAAGAAGGAAGGAAGGGGGGAAGGAGGAAGGAAGGAGAGAGAGGAAAGGAGGGAAGGATCTCTTTCTCTCACAGTCCTTGCACCCAGTGGTACCCACTGAAGCTAGCCTCCTCTTGAAGACATGACAGCCCTTGGCTGCATCTCCAAGGGCAGCTGCTCCTTCTTCCACTTCTCCTGACAGCTGGGAATAGGGGGAGGAGTTGGGCCACTCCTCAATCTTTGCTACTGCTTCCAGAATCCATAGAGGAAGGGAGAAGGAGAGCGGGAACAAGCATTTAGATAGCACCTACTATGTGCACTGTGCTAAGTCCTTTATAGATATTATCTCATTTGCTTCCCACAACTCCAAGAGGTAGGTGATGTTACTGTTCCCATAAATTGACTTGCCCAGGGTCACACAGCCAGTGAGTGTCTGAGGTGAGATTTGAACTCAGGAAATCCTGACTCTGACATCCTGGCCCAGCGCTCTGTCCACCTCGCGGCCTGGTTGCATTTCTCTGTTTGCTTTCTGGATTCCCAAAACGTGTCACCTGGGATGGAGCACAGTCCTGTACTCCAGATGTGTTCTGGCCAGGGTAGGGGGAGCACGTTTTCGGCCAGCTCCGTCAAGGCGACCCTAACCCCTCTTAGCGGTTCCGGCAGTTGCAGTCTGCTCGCGCTCTGAGATCTCTTTTACGTGAACCGGCGTCTTGTCACGTCTCCTCTGTCTTGTTCTGGCAGTGTTGTTGGGTCTTTCATAACTCAGGCAGAAGCCTTTACAATCATCCACGTTGAGTTTTTTATTAATAGATCAGCCATTGTTCTAGGCTGTCAAGACCTTTTAGATCAGGATTCTGCCACTGAGTGTTTGTCTCTCCCTGACAGCTCTGCGTCACCTAAAAATTGGATAAGCCTGCCATCTCTGCCTCCACCCTCCTTGGCATGTGCTCCGTCTCGTCAATGTCCTCCCTCAAATGAACTGGAGCTGAACACAGCTCCCAGATGTTATCAGCAGTGTGTGTCAGAAAGCTCAGGGGTAGCAGAGGGACATACGCAAGGGATGACGATTAGATTAACTCCACTACAGAGGAAAGCAAAGGGGGCCAGGGATACAGGGTCCTTGGTGTGACCTGTAATGAGCAGCAATGACAGCTCTGACCCCCGGGATGGTGGGATCCATTTGGTAACTCAGAGTCGTGGCAGTGCAGAGTCATACCTTAAAGGCCGTCTGACAGTGTAGGCAGTATGTCGCACCTGTAGTTCACCACCTTCCTACCAAGAGGAAGGAAGGGTGTTTCATCATCATTCCCCTGGAATCAAGATTGTTCTTTGCCTTTAATCCAAATTCTCCTGTCTTTTAGGGTTGCTTTTTCTTGATGTTACTGTAGCCACCATGTAAATCCTTCTCTCGGTCCTGCATCCGTTCATAGAGGTCTTCCTATACTTCTCAGAAACCTTCATAGTCATCATTTCTTAGGGCACGATCATATCCCTTTATATTCACAGACCACAGTTTGTTCAGCCACATTCTTTCCAGGGTCGGGCCACCACAGAGGGAATTTTCATTAATGTTTTGGTATGTAAGGGTCCTTTCCTTCTATTTTTGATCTCACTGGGGGACATGCTTAGTCGTGAGATCATTGGGTCAAAGGATCATAATGACCTCCACTTTCCTCATAGAATTAAGTTGACACAGCATGGCAGGCATAGCCTGGCCAGGATAAAGGGCAGTGGGACCCTTGTTTCATGGGATCACAGTGGTCTAATCTAGTGAGATAGAGAGAGTTCAGAGGCCACACAGTGCAGCCCCCTTCATTTTACAGATAGAGAAACTGAGGTATAGAGCAATCAGGTGGCTTGTCCAGGATCACACCGAGGCAAGATTCGAACTCAGGTTTCTGAACCCAGAGCCAGGACATTAATTATCTGTTAATGTAGTCCCAGGACCACCTGGCTATTCTGACAAAGCCCTTTAAGTGGCTACAGCTCCCTGTTTGTGCTCATTTGTTCCCAGAAATCTCTGCTAGGTCGGCTCCTTCTCCTCCTGGGAAAGGCCAGAGCAGAGCAATCTTGACGAGTGTCTTTCCCCAGGCACTGACCAGACCAGATTCTGGGAGCCCAAGAGCTGGAGGGAGGGCAGTGGGAGGGCGGGAGGGCGGGGAAGGCTGGCTGGCAGAGCGAGGGGAGAAGGAGGCCCCCAGGGATCTCTGGAGGAAACTGCCAGGGCTGGGAGAGCAAGAGGCAGTGGAGTATTTGTGCATGTGTTTGTGTGTGCGTACATGCATGTTCATGTGTGTATGTGTCTGTGCATGTGTGTATATGTATGTGTCTCTGTGAGTGTTTATATATGTGCATGTGTTTGTGTGTCTGTGCATCTGTGTACGGGTGTATGTCTCTGTGTGCACACACGTGTATCTATGTGCGTGTTCATGTGTACGTGTGCGTGTATTACATACACGAATGCATGTGTGTAGGTGTGGGTCTGTCCGCGTATGTGTGTGCACGTGTGTCCGTAAAGAGACAAGAGGCAAAGGGCAAAGAAGATACATCCTGTATGTAAGACCCTGGCTAAGTCATTTAATCTAAGACTGGGACTCAGCCTTTTTTACGTCGTGGGCCCCTGTGACGGTCTGGTGAAGGTCATAAACCTTTTCCCAGAGTCATGTTCTGGAATGCATAAAATACAGAGGATTATAAGGAAAAACAATTATGTTGAAATACAGTTGTCAATTCAGTACAAGCAAACATGTTCACTGACCCCAAATTAGGAACCTCTACTATACCTGGGTAACATAGCTGGCAGGCCAGAGGCTGATTGACTTTGCTGGAGCGTGTCCACACTGGGAGCTCCCTACATTGATCTGACCACAGGGCTGGTACCCTCCAAAATAAACAGACACAACAGATGAAATTAGCTTTGTTCTAAGTTTTATTTGATTACAGCAATAAACTCCATTTACCTTGGCTCAGCCTTACCAGTTCCTGTGCACACAATTAAAAAAAAAGATGACAGGGTACTTTGGGTGAGGGGAGGCAGCCCCCCTCCTGTGGCCCCTCACATACTCGGGCTTCATGCCTCTCTGTGCAACTCATATAGAACGTTGTATGTTATTCCCTGTGTTTGTATCTAATCCCCCTCCCAGCCCAGATTAGGAGCTTCAAGAGGGCAGAGGCCCCAAATTTGGGATCTCCTCAGCACCTAGCATAACACTCTGCACACAGTAGGCACTTAAAGGTTTGTTCCGGGAATTAATGAGTCAGTGAAGGAGTGACTGGATGGAAGGGTGGATGAATTAGCAAGTGAATGATGAGTGAATGAATGAATGAGTCAATGAATGGATGGACGAGTGTCCTTCCTCTGGTGTCCTGTCCTTGTGAGGATGTTTCCATTTCCCTGGTGGGATGGTGGGAGCCTGTGGTTGGGCAGAGGACGCTGGTCCAGCCTCCCTCCTGGCTCCCAGCTGAGCTCACGTCTTCTCCCTCTTCCTCGGTCAGACAAGGAGATGTTGCCCTCCCCCCCTACTACCAGCCGGAGGAGGACGATGAGATGCCTTTCATCTGCTCACTGTCGGGGGACAATGGCATCATGGGCTGCCACGAGATCCCCCCCCCTCAAGGAGCAGGGCCGCGAGTGCTGCCTGAGCAAAGATGACTTCGCCTACTACAGCGCGGCTCACCAGGACTTCAACGTCAGCGGCATGTGCGTCAACTGGAACCGCTACTACAATGTGTGCCGCACCGGCAGCGTCAACCCACACAAGGGCGCCATCAACTTCGACAACATCGGCTACGCCTGGATTGTCATCTTCCAGGTGATGGCCCGGCCCTGGCGGGGGCTTGGCACACATGGGGCAGGAGGGGTTGGCTTGGACCCGGCCTTCTGTGCGGTGCACAAGGGTGCAGATCAGTGCCTCGCGCCTGCAGGCTGGCCCTCCACGGGAGCGGAGGGTAGCAGGGTGCACCCCGTCCCCCCTGTAGGTGCCCCTCCAGGGGCAGGGTGCAAAGAGGACCGAAATTACCCATCTGTAAAATGAGAGTTGGACAAACTGGCCCAGGGTCCCTACCAGGTCCAGACCCCTGATTCTGCGATCCATTCATCCATTCAAAGTCTTAGTGACCCCTGGCCACAGAGGGCTCATGGCTGTGGTGCTCCAGTCCTCCCTGCATCCTCTGTGCCCCCGATGCTGGGGTGGGATGAGAATGCTGACCGCCAGGTTCAGAGGGCTGGGCCCCAGATCTAGTGCTGCCACTCCCTGGATATATAACCATGGGGAAACCAGCTGGCCTCTCTGAGCCTCAGTCTCCTCATCATAAAATGGTGGTAATACTTGGACTACCTGCCTCATGGGACTGATGGGAAAGAAGAGCTTTATAAAACTGTAAGACACTAGAGAAATGTGAGCCACTAGCTAATGCTCAGGTTTTAAGGCCCCTTCCAGCCCTGACATCCCCTGTTCTAAGGCCCCTCCCAGCCCTGACATTCTCTATTCTAAAGCCTCCCCTAGCCCTGACATCCCCTGTCCTAAGGCCTCTCCCAGCTCTGACTTTCCCTGTTCTAAGGCCTTTCCTTCTCAGCTATGACCTTCCCTGTTCTAAGGCCCCTCCCAGCTGATATTCCATGTTCTAAGGTCCCTTTCAGCCCTGACATCCCCTGTTCTGCGGTCCGTCCCTGCTCGGACTTTCCCTGTCCTTAGTGACCTCAGCTCTAATCTCATTCTCTGGTCCCATGACTCCAGGCCATTGAGGTGTCTATTAAAGACGAAATGTTGCCCTAGCCTCAAGCCCTCTAAGCAGTAGGATGACGCTGCTTGCCCCTGAAGCTCCCCAGATCAGCACAGTAACAATCTGCAGGGGGAAGTGGCCCAGTCACTAGGCCTCTTGGAGCCCCCAGCTGCCTCTGGGCGCCAGGCGAAGCCAACTGGCCCCCCTTTGTCTCTTCCCCCCTCCTCTTCCTCCCCGTCCCCCACAGGTGATCACCCTGGAAGGCTGGGTGGAAATCATGTACTACGTCATGGACGCCCACTCCTTCTACAACTTCATCTACTTCATCCTGCTAATTATAGTAAGTGTGTGGGGGACCCACAAGCCAGAGTCTTGAGGGGCTCACAGACCAGGGTCCCTTTGGAGAGAGGGGAGTCACCTGGATCCCTCACTGAGTGGGTGGCCTTCTCCCTGAGAGGAGAGGGAAGCAGACAGGACGAGGGGCCCAGGTATTAATCCTGAACTCAACCAGCCAGAGAGTGATTGAAGGTAGCGGCTGAAAGGGCCATCAGCTGTGATTTCTGCTGCTGTTTTTCACCCTGGGCCATGTTTGCTGTGAATCATTGCTCCCATTCCCCACTGGTGTGGTTTGGGGGGGCAGATCCCTGAGACTCTCCCCTGCCCCCACCTCTGCTCAGGGGGTCCTCTCTGTGGGCCTCAGCTTCTGTCTGTCTTCTCCAGGGAGGGGGGGGGGGGGGGGAGGCAGGTGAAGGCAGGAGGAGGATTTGAGATGAGGAAAGTGCAGAAATTCGATCCATTTGCTTTCTTAGCCATTAAATAAGGCCCTTGAACCCTCTCAGGGAGCTTAAAGTTTCTTGGGGGGATGGAGGAGGGGGATGTGCCATAGGCCTGGATAATGACCGTGCCTTCTTCCCAGGGGTGTTGTGAGGAGCAAATGAGAGGGGGCGTGTGACTCACTTAGCAAACTCAAAGTGCTGTGTGAATGCACACACTGTTATCATTGCTGTTATTACCGAAAGACAGCTGGTGTAGTGGACAGAGTGCTGGCCTGCAAGCCAGGAAGACCTTAGTTCAAGTCTTCCTTCTGACCCATCCTGGCTGTGTGACCATGAGCGAGTTAATTCATGTCTCAAGGCACTTGGCCAGTTTCTAAGATTCTTAGGTTGAAGGACATCTGGGTGGCGCAATGGTTAGAGTGCCAGGCCTGGAGTCAGGAATCCTCATCTTCTAGAGTTCAAATCCAGCCTCAGATACTCGCTAGCTGTGTGACCCTGGGCAAGTCACTTAACCCTGGTTGCCTCAGTTTCCTCATCTGTAAAATGATCTGGAGCCACTACAGTATCTCTGCCAAGAAATCCTCACATGGGGTCACAGAGAGTCAGACATGACTAAAAATGATTAAACAACAAAGTGGAAGACAAGGTGCTGACTTGCTCTGGGGTAGGGACCTTCCTCACCCGGGACTTCCCCAGACCAATGAAGTCACAGGCCTGATCCCCATGCCACAGATCCCAGGCCCTCTGACCCTTCTTTCCAGCTGTCTAATGAGAAGTTGCCCCTCAGATGACCTGCAGGCACCTTCTGGCTCTAAATGTACGATCCAGACAAAATGAGGTGATCTGAAGGATGGAGCCAGAAGGAGCCATTTTACAGATGAGGAAACTGAGTCCCAGAGAAGTGAAATTACTTACTCAAGGTCGTACAAGTGGCCAGTGGCAAAGCCAAGATTTGAACTCAGATCCTCTGACTCTGACTGTAAAATCTGGGGCTCTTTCCTCTTTCTTGTCATGGAGCCGGCTCATGAAAAGGTTGGGTTATATTCTTCTTCCTGGAGTGGGCTTGGCAGCTGTCCCAGATATGCTGAGAACTTTTCATAATCCTTGGAGAGCTTTGCATCTCCAAGCCAGAGAGATCAGAGGATCACTAGAGCCTGGGATTTTAACACTGGCACATGGTGCACTGGAAAGAGGCAAAGATTTAGAAACAGAGGACCTTTCCCTCTTATTCCCTGTGTGTCCTTCAGCTCACTTCCCTAGGCCTCAGTCTTCTCATCCGTAAAACAAGACCTCCCTGGCCTCAGTCTCCTCATCTGTAAAATGGGGTGTCATACCACGTGAGTGACCACTGAAGCCCTTCTGGCTTTAGGACCAGGATCCCATACCCTCTGGGATCATCTGGCCCTGGGCTCATACATTTAGAGGTGGTGGGAGTCTTCATGGCTGTTAATTCCAACCCCCAAGTCAGAGGACCAGAGTTCAAATCGTGTACCTGCCACTTCCTATGTGACTCAGTTTCCTCACCTCTGAAATGCAGAGACTGCATTAGATGGCTTCTCACGTCTCTGCCCTCCTGCCTATGATTTTGTCATCCTCTGAAGTTGGAGTGAAGTAACTTGCCCAAGGAAGAGAGCAGAGAATTGTCCAAATACCTTGGCACCCAAGTGCGGCATTCTTCCCACTGTCTCTTCCTCTCATTTATGGATAGGGAAACTGAGGCCCATACAGTGACTTGCCTGTGGTCATAGAGAGAGGCCTCTGACTGAGCTGGGATTTAGTTCCCGGCTTTCTGTGCCTGGCCTAGTGCTCTCTACTAGATGTGCTGTCTTCTGGGAGCCAGGACACTGGAGTTCAGAGTTATGTGCTGATTTCTGAGGGCCCCTTTGACACCCCTTAGAGTGTGGCCACGGGCTCCCCCCTCCTCACCCTCCATGTCCCTGGGAATTGGCCGATGCCTCGATAACAAGCCTTCCTGGGGGCCTAGGGACTGTACGGGCTGGAAAATGTCAAGGTGATTCATAGCCTGGGACAGCCAGGGCCTCTTGCTTCAGCCCACAGAGCCAGCCCTGAGCCTTCCTTCCTGATGGCTGGCAGACCACGTGGACCATTGCTCAGGGTTATCCTCCCCTGGTGACCCCCATTGCCTCCCCTCAGCTTCCCCAGCCCGACCCTCCTTGGCCCACTAAAAGGGCCAGAGGAGCCTGACCCTTGGGTGAAACCAACAGTAAATATTTACAAAGCCCTGTAGCTGGAACTAAAAGACAGGCATAGAAGAAGGAGCCGAGCCAGCCCATGCCTAAAGCCACAGGCTCTGCTACTTGGTTTGTTAAAGGGAAGGCCGTGGGGCTTAGCTGGAGGGACTCTGGGGAGCAGGAGGTAGGCACAAGAGAAGGGAATGTGGGCAGCTCAAAGAGCCCCTCCCACTGGAGCCAGGACCGACTACAGACAGGAGCAGCCCCCAACACCCTCCCTCTGGGAACTGACACCCCCAAATTCAGGCAGGGCAGTGGGGCCAAAGCTGTTCTGGGAAGGACCGGGAAAGGGCAGAACCTGTCAGGCCTTGGGTCTGGGGTGGGGAAGAGGGGAGGTCCACACCCATCTAGGCCTCGTGGGTCCAGGGTTCAGGCCGACTCAGATGTTTCTTGGAGAGTGGAAGATTCCTACTTAGGTGGGTCTGACTGCCTTCCCACCTCTGTGGAAAGAAGATAGGGGTCCTTTAGGACACTGGTGGACTCTGGTCTGAAATAGAAAATTCCTGACAGGGCAGAAAGGGGGTAGTACAGACAGGCTGAGGGGTCACAGGCAGGGAATAGACGGCCTGGTGGATGGAGAGAGAATAGCCCAGAGGACCACCAGTTCCTATTTGTGCCCAGGGCCATGCTCACCTCTGGGAGCAAAAAGACAGAAGGGAAAGAGAAAGCTTGCTTACCTTCCACTGGGGGAAAACTACGTGTCCACAAGTTGGAGAGGCAGCCTACCACAGTGGAGAGAGCACTGAACATGGGGTCAGGAAGATCTGGGTTCAAATCCTGTCTCATACACCTACTAGCTGTGTGACCCTGGGCAAATCACTTAACCTGTGTCTTGGCTTCTCCTATTATAAAATGAGGAGGCTGGATTCAGGGCTTCTGAGGTCCCCTCCATCTCTCGATCTAAGATGCTATAGACAAAGGCAATGGAGAAGGGAGAAAATATCTGTGATGGGGGAAGGGGAGACAGAGAAGACTTCCCGGCAGAGGTGACCCTGGAGCTGAGTTTTGAAGGAAGACAAGGATCGTGGGAGGTCAGAGGAGGAAGGAGGGATGTTGGTACTTCTGTGTCTAAGGAAGGTTATTTAGACAGCTGGAGAGGGAAGCGGGGGGCACAATCAGGAGGAGGCTCTTATCATGGTCCCGAGGGCTAGTGGTGAGGACTAGAACTGTAGCAATACCTGTGAGTGGAGAGAAGGTGCTGGATTCGAGAGATCTGTGAAGCTAAAAGTGCCAAGATTTGGCAGCTGATGGGAAATGGGGAGGGCTGTGGGAAGAGGAAAGTCAAGAATGACTGCAGTGTGGAGGGACTGGAAGGACGGCTGTGGCCACCATAGAAACAGGGAGATTTGGAGGGGGATTGGGGGAAAGAGGATGGATCCAGTTTTGGACAGACTCAGTTTGAGATGCCTACAGGCCAGACAGGAGGAGATATCCCGCCCGCAGTTGGCACCACGTCCCACTGGAGTTCATGGGAGAAATTCAGGCTGGAGGGAGAGAATCGATATTTGAGCCCACGAGATTTAGCAAGCCCGGTAGAGAAAGCCAAGGAGAAGGCTCACAGGCCTCAGTTCCTCAGCTCCCAGGCTGGCTGTGGAGGTGGCGGATGAGTGATGGAGACCGAAGAGGGAGTGGCCAGACAGGCAGGATGAGAAGCATGGGGGACAAGTCATCAAAATCAAGGCAGGAGAGAGTGGCCGGGGAGAAGGAGTTGGGTCAGCAGGTTCAGAGGGGCAGGGGCGTCCAGAAAAGGGTCCATGGGATGGAGGAGTTGAGAGATTTCTGGGAGGAGCAGGAGGAGCAGAGTGCCGGGGGTGGGAGCCAGCTTTCCAGGGGCAGCTGAGTGGGTGTTGAGCGAGAAGGTGGAGCCAAGAAGAGTGGCCAGCTCTTTCTAGGAGTTTAGCAGAGAAAGGGAGGAGGTGGGTAGACTGGCAGCTTGAGGGGTGAGGAGGGCCAGCTGGTGCTTTTCCTTTAAGGATGGCGTGGACCCGAGCATCTTCATGAGCAGTGGGGAAAGAGTTAGTGGACATCGAGACCGAAGACGGGCAGGAGAGGAGATGAGTGATTGAGGCCTCAGGTAGAGGGAGTGGCCTTGACAAGGAGAAGGGGCAAAGTAGAGAGATTAAGGGGAGGCAGTGGGGGCTTGGAGGACCTGGAGCATCAGAGGAGAGAGATCTCGTGGTTCATAAAGTCGTGGATTTAGAAGTGGAAGGGATTGTAAAGGCTGTCTTGTCCAACTGCCTCACATAGCAATGAGACTGAGGTCTGGGGATGTGAGACTGAGGCCTGGGGATGTGAGACTGAGGCCTGGGGATGTGAGACTGAGGCCTGGGGATGTGGCTGAGCCAGTTCCTCTGACTCCAGGTGGCGGGGATTTGGGGCAGACTTGTGGGTCCCCAGAGACTGGGCGCAATTCACCCAGGACTTTTTAGCTCAATAGATGAGATAATATACTTAAGGAGCTGCTGAACTGAAACATTATTATTACTATTATTTCGTCATCTGTAAGCTGAAGGTTGGGACCAGCTTCTCTGAAAGGCTTCCGTCAGCTCTGAGCATCTCTTGATTATCACTCTTCGAGGACACAGAGAAGCAGGCTCAGCTCAGCAGTGGCGGCATGGGAGCGGGGCACTCCATGTTTGTCCGGAGGGCTGGGCCACAGCAGCAGGGGGCATTTCCCAGAATCCTCCAGGGCAGTGGATCCCATCCAGAAAGCCGATTTCCATCCCTTCTGGAAAGAGAGAAGGGGGAAGCATCAGAGTGAGTTTAGAGGGTGGGAGGAGAAGGGACTAGAATGATTGAAAGGGCAGCAAGCGTTGGATTTAGAGTCTGCTTTGAAGGGGATAAAAACCAGCTTTCTGTGGGGCTCCTAGGCAGGCCTGGGTGGTTTTCAAAGGCTCATGCAAATGACAGCAAGCAGGGCCTTCCTGCTTTGAAATACAGAGAGGTTGCTGGGATCGACTCCCCAGTCTTCAGGCACCTGGACCCCAGAGGGAGGGGGAGCCCAGGGAGAAAACAGGGAAGGATGTTGGACCCGAGGGTGCCCCAGAAGCCGCTGCCCGAGGGGAGGCGAGGCAGAGAGGCAAGTGGGGCTGGGAGATATCAAACTGGTTGAAATCAGCTGCTGGGAGGTTGGTAGCCTTATGTTCTTGAATGGTGTAGCCAAGAGAGCACTAGGTCTGGATACTAAGGCCTTAGTTCAAATCCTGGCTTGGTTCCCTGCAACTTATGTGAGCTTACTCAAGTGACTTAAGCCATCTCTAAAATAAGGCAATTGGCTTCTAGGAACATGAAGTATCAGAGCTGGGAGGGAGCTTAGAACATGGAAAGTCGAAGAGGAGGTGGGGCTTAGAAGAAGGAACATCAGGGCTGGGAGGGGCCTAGAACATGGAATGTCAGGGCTGGGAGGGGCCTTAGAACAGGGGATATCAGAGCTGAGAGAAGCCTTGGAATATGGAATGTCAATGCTGGGAGGGGCCTTAGAACTGGGGATGTCAAGGCTGGGTGGGGCCTTGGAATATGGAATGTCAAGGCTGGAAGGGACCTAGAGCATGGAATGTCAGGGCTGGGAGGGGCCTTAGAACTGGGGATGTCAGGGCTGGGAGGGGCCTTGGAATATGGAATGTCAAGGCTGGGAAGGGCTTTTGAACAGGGGATATCAGAGCTGAGAGAGGCCTTGGAATATGGAATGTCAAGGCTGGGAGGGGCCTAGAGCATAGAATGTCAGGGCTGGGAGGGACCTTAGAATAGGGGATATCAGAGCTGAGAGAGGCCTTGGAATATGGAATGTCAAGGCTGGGAGAGGCCTTAGAACTGGAGATGTCAAGGCTGGGAGGGGCCTTGGAATATGGAATGTCAAGGCTGGGAAGGGCCTAGAGCATGGAATGTCAGGGCTAGGAGGGGCCTTAGAACAGCGGATGTCAAGGCTGGATGGGGCCTTGGAATATGGAATGTCAAGGCTGGGAGGGGCCTAGAGCATGGAATGTCAGGACTGGGAGGGACCTTAGAACAGGGGATATCAGAGCTGAGAGAGGCCTTGGAATATGGAATGTCAAGGCTGGGAGGGGCCTTAGAACAAGGGATGTCAGGCTGTTAGGGTGGAGGATGTCAGAGCCTCTGGTTCTTTCCTACTCATGGTCCTGGGTTGCTGAAAAAAAGCCCAATGCTTTGAGTCTCCTGAAAAGAAGGGAGGTTGGCCTTGGAGAATGGGGGATAAAGGATGGGTTTTAGAGTCAGGAAGACCTGGATTTGAATCCTTCCTGAGAACATTTACTGACTTGAGATCCCGTGCAGATCTCCAGCTGCCCCGCAGGTCCCTCATGTGTAAAGTAAGGGAGTTGTTGTCTCTACTCTGAGACGCCTCCTAGTCCCCACCCTCAGTGAGGCGCCTAGTCTAATTTCTCATTGCTTTCCACATGTTAGGTTCCAGTCAAAATCTCCAGCTCAAGTCTCCCTCGACTTGACCTTCCGTTTCCTGCCTCCATGCAGGGCCCAGGCACAACTGGAGCTTCCTCCCTCCTGGTCCTCCAAGGCCAGGCTCTCCCCTCCACAAACTGCCTCCTATTCACTCATCTGTTTACACGTCTCCTCCCAGTAGAGTGTAAGCTCCTCGAGGGCAGACATGAGTTTGAGGGAGTCTCTTTTTCCTGTGTCTCCAGCACCTGTGCCTGGTGGAACTTGGAGGTGCTGGTTTGGGGACTTAAAATTCTCTTAAAGTTGGTATTGTTCTGGATACACCAAGTCAGGGGCTGGTTAATGCTAGTGGAGGAATGGGGGGCCTAAAGGATGGGGCACAGGGAGGCTAAACGGATGGCAGAAGGGTTCTCTCTGCCTGAGCCAAGGATTCCCTCCTCCTACCCTTGGCCTCTCTCAGGCAGGAAGGTTGATGGCCACTCAGGTTCAGGAAGTTGTCCAGGCCTAAAGGAAAGCTTTGCTGGCCTCTTGCAGGGTTTTCTCTCCCTCTGTTTTTCCCCATTGAAAGCCAGTGGGAAGATTCCTTCCACCAGAGGTTTTTCTTCTAGCTAAAGTCCTGGAGGAGGGAGGAGATTACAGAGGAGAGAGGAGAGAGAGAGAGAGAGAGAGAGAGAGAGAGAGATTGGAGAGCCTCCTTCTTCCTCATCCTCTCTGGGAAGGTCACAGCCCCTTAGACTAGTGCCTCCCTGCACATCCCTTCCTGCCTGAGGGTGGTGAGAGGGAATGAAGACAATAGGTTAGATTGGCAATGCCAGGGTTGCATCTGCTGGACTCTGAGCTCCTAGCAGAGGCCTGGCTGCTGCCCTGACTCACCTTCCCACGTGAGCGCTCCCCTACCCCAGGTCCCAACCCTAGAAGACAGGGGCTCCTCATCTTCAGCCCCTCCCTGTAAAGTGCTTCTCTCAGGATCCAACCTGAGCAATCTTCTATCTTCTATCTCTGTCTGTGTCTCAATGCCTCTGTGTCTATTTGGTTTTCTTTCTCTGTCCCTGTTGCTCATGATCTCTTTCT